>NC_016089.4:29523247-29561739 GCF_000004515.6 Glycine max
CCTCTATTTCTTCTACTTCTATCAAACACACCTTAAAGACATGATGAATGCTAAGAATTACTTGCACTAGTAAGTGTTGTTGATATCTTGTTCTTAGACATGCCACTCATTGAACACCTCAAAAAGAAGGTTTATAAGATTAATGGAGAGAGGAAGGATGAGTGGCCATAGATGGATTGTCAATAACTTTCCCTTTACAATAATCAATTAAACCTAAATTGATGATAATTTTTGCACTTACAAAACATGTTATGGATTATAATACTTCTATCTAAAGGTTGTATGTGTAATTTGAAAATCCTTCAAATGCTTGTTAATTATATGCCTTTTCAATTGAGCTCAACATAATGTTTGTAGTTGATGACTTTCAACAATTTTTAAGCAAAATTAATAATAATATGTTCACAACGTTCATTCTTCATCAGGACTATGAGTCTACATATCCTAAAATACATGCCTATGGTGGGAAAACACATAACTCCTATGTTTTAAGTTCCTTCAATTGAAGGCACATTTTCAAATGCCATATGAATTTTGTTGTCATTATATCTTGGGTCTTGCTAAGTAGTTTCTTTAAGGCATTGGTTAAAGAACTAAAAAGAAAAAATATGTATTATAAAAATTATAGGCGAACATAAAAAAGTTATAGACAATACAATTTTGTGTATCCCAATATTTTTTTTTTCTTTTAGTTCCTTAACTAATATCTTAAGGATACTAATTAACATATATCTTATATGTTAATAGATTATGGAAGTCAAAGATGTGGTTAAATGGAAATACCATTGACTGTTGCTACTCTCTGCATGGTTTCTCAAGCAATATTACTAATTTTTTTTCCCAATCTTTGACCTCAACTCTAGAGGCAAAGTTTGAATATAAAGATAATGATCTAATCTCATTGGTTGCTAATAAGTGCAAGGCATATTTTAAATTGAATTAAAGTAATTTGACAAGCTCCCTTATTTGCCATTATTTTTTTCCGTGCATTCTCCATTATTTTTCATATTGGTAATTCTACACTCTCTCATTCTACGCCTAATGGACCTTATGTTTTGGATTTCAATGCCTTTTATCATACTTAACTAATAATCTCTCCTTTAATCAAACTTATCATCACGCAAAACCCCATATCATATAATTATTGCAGGGTTAATATTACTTTTTTTTTTATAAATACTGATGTAATTGTCATTCGAAAATATAAATAACTATTATGCCCCAAAAATGTAAACACACTTAACATCGATAAATCTCGTTTGGATGTGTGCATATGATTATTCCGATCTTTATAATTTTGGTTGCTACGGCTAAGAGAGAGCCATGATATCAGTTGAATTTCACCATTTCCCTCATTGTCATTGATTTTTGTTTCATTGGTCTTTGGTTGCCCATATAATTTAATCATTCTTTCGTAGGATATATATCAGAGTTAATTACACTAATCCTCCTTGAAGTTTATACATATTGCACCTTGACACCCCTCTGTTTTTTATCATTAATTTTAACCCTCCCCACTAAACGGCATGAAACATGCATTAACGTTAAGAGATAAAACTTTAAAAAATAAATTATTTTGCTTTTGGTGATAAATCCAAATTGCCCTTGGTTAAATTAGGTTTGGAGGTGGGCTCCTTTAACTCTCTCCCAATGCCTTTCAAATCCAGATCTGGCCCGACTTTCTACTTCTGTCGCGGAGGTCGGTGATGGGGTTGAAGGAGAAGCGACTACCCCAGCGTCGTGCTACGCGACTTTCGATTGCCACTGCGGAGGACGATGCCGTCATTGAAGGAGGAGCAGTCACCGCCGCGCCGCCGTTGAAGTTTCATCGTGCCACATGAATCCAGATTTGGCGCGACTTTTGTCTGCCATCGCGGAGGATGATGATGGGGTTGAAAGAGGAGGAATCACCGTCGTGCTGCTATTTAATTTCGCCGCATCGCGCCACTCGAATCCAGATTTGACTCTCACCCCTTCTTCGAAACCGAACCACCCCACTCAATTGAAGGCTGTCTCAATATCTATGGCATCAAATCAACGCCCAACACACCCTTCTCTGAATCTCAATGTTGTTGCAAACAAGGAACCCCCTCCTAAACACCCAATTGAAGTCATTGCCAGAATCCGTGAGAGCATAAATTATTTTCAAAATGGGTTTCTTTTAATTCTTCAATTTCAAATCTTGAATAGTGTTGTTATTGGCTAGTTGTTGTATCTTTGATTGTAGTTTGTTATTGAAAGGATTAGGAAGGGGATGAGGACATTTTTGGAACAAAATGTCATTAAAAACCCATGTGCCAGTGACATGAGAGCTTCTGTCAACAGAGTCATCAAATGAAACAACATTTGATGGTGAGGGGTAGTTGCTGTTATGATAGCCAATAAAGTAGGGAGATTTTTGTTGGGCGAAAAAAGGACAAGGGATTAGTATAATTAACTTGTGTAGTGGCAATTCATGCATTTATAATCTCACTCAGGATCATGTATCAATCAATATAATTGTTCTCACACAATTCAACAAAACAAAATCTAGCTGAAAGGAAACATAAACATATTGTGGACATTACTCACTCTTTTGTTATATGTTAATTCACCTTCAAAATTTCGTGATGTTATACTTATAATTGAGTATTTAATAAATTGAATCCCATCTTCTATCTAGTACAACCTAACTCCTTAATCCATGACATACCCTTAGGACCCTCTTTACACTTTTTTTTTTATTTGTTTTTTGTTTTGTTGTAATCTTGCTTTAAGTTGTGATAAGATGTTCACTTATGCCACCAAATGTAACTTTTTTTTTGTATTATTCTTGTGTTAAAAAATGTAAGTTATCTTTGATACCCACCCACTATGCATTGAGTTTACACCTAGATTAAGAAAAAAGCACGTCTCTTAGTAAAGTAAAACAAAACCTTAATCTTACGAGAATTTATAGTGAAATTTAATTACATATTACCTAGCAACAACTAAGTAGGAGAATCTAAAAAATCAAACCTAAGTTATAGATGTAGTGTGAACACAATACTCAAACACATTCCTATTTTGTTTTGTGAAAATTTTAATCCAAAATTCTAAATGGTAGTTTAAGATTATTTTTTTAAATAAACTTCTATTATTATATAAAGCAGAAAATTGACTAATGTGTCAAAACCAATCAAGATCCTCATTCCGCATAAATTGTTTTTACAATTTGGCCATCTAGGCTCGATCCAGGTAAACAAAACATTCAAACAACTAAGCTTTATAAGAAGAATGATTGAAATGAATGATATGAAAGAAGAGTAGTTAGACTTGGAGAATGAGAAACACAAATAAAGGATCAACCGTACGTGCTGCCTAGTCTGAAATGCTAATCGTGTGATCTTTAACATGATCTCGTAATATCTGTGATCATCACTCACACACCCCACACACACGTACGAGTCAAGTCTTAGCATGAGGGACCACAACCACATTGTATTCCAAATTAAGATCGAATCATTAGCCACATGGGCGACGTGTGAGAACGAACGAAGTAATGTTATGTGCGTGCGAGTCTGATGTTTGACGTGGTTCCATGTTCACTCTTCGTGCCGTTGCACTTGCTCCCTGTCTCCCTGCATCACTACTTCGTGTCTTAGCTGGATTCTCTTCACCTTCTGTCAAGAGAGATTTTTGTTGTGCAAACCCACAATTACTTAGCAGTAAGGAAGCCTAAATAGACATTTAGTTGTTCATCCACAAGAGAAAAGAAACAACATTTAATTGAAATTTTCATACTTCATCTTTACCCAATCTTTTAAAAAACGCATTATTGGTCATCCAATGCATCCTCAAATTGTGGCTATTTCTAACATGTGCTCAATAAAAATTATTTAGCTGAGTTTTTAAAGGCTAAATTGCTCTAGAAATCAAACAGACATTCCACTGTTAGTCTTTGTGAGATTGAATGGTGAGTTAAATATTTGTGACTCGATGCTATATTATTATATCACAGAAGTTTCATGTTCATACAAATACCATAACATTAGAAACAAATAGCTTTCATAATATTCCCTTTGCTAGGTTATTTGTGGGTAATATGACTAGAGCATTCAGGGAGCCACAAGTTTCAGTTTGTTTTTCTCCCTTCTTTTGTCTCTCCTCAAAACATAAGACAGAAACATAAATTCTAGAACAATGGATACCTGGCCGTGACGCGTGAATGTGGGCCCGACAGAGGATGCATGAATGTGGGCTCAACAGAGGATGCGGGAATGTGCCCGTGATGGAGGCCTGGCCGCGATGGTGATGTCGGTGTGCCAGAGTGGCTGAGACGGAGTGAGTGACAAATCAAAAGTCATGACGATGTGCAATCCTTATAACTTTTGTGACTAACGCAAAGAAATAGGGGAAGAGGATACGAAAGAGAAGAAACCAAAGTGAGTAATGTGGCTAGGGTTGGGTTGTTTTGTTTTGACAAATTTTAATTTTCCGGCGAAATTTACCGACAGATTAAATTTCATCAAAATTTTTTTAATCCATCAGTAAATTTCATTGGAAAATTTGAATTTTCGATGGAATTTAATCCATTGGTAATTCAAAAATTACCAGCGAAATTTAATCTTTCGGTAATTTACATATTTCCGACGGAATATTTTTTGTGAGAAATATTCCATCGGAAATAACCATTTTTCTTGTAGTGTTTATTTAATAATAATTTTTAATTAGTTGATAATGTAAATTTTTTATACTTACTAGCGGAAACACAAACACTATCGTACCTATGTGTCGGCATTTTTATTGTGCTATTGCATCAAAAATTAATATATTGCAATAAATTTTAATTATAATTTCTGAATTATGTTCAATGAATGACACACTCTAAATGGAAATATTGAAAATAAACTGGATAACACAACTAAAAATAAAAATAATTAATTGTCACAGGAAAATCACAATAATCTTGGCTTTGAAAAATATTCTCCCTATCCCTTTTTCCATAAATTGCCTCCTCACTGATAATGACAGTTTACAACTGCATCCCATGAAAGGCATGTTAAATTAATTAAAACAATAATTAGTAACAAATAAAGGAAATAATATATAGAAAGACGTCTAAGAATGAGTTGAATTAAAAAACTAGGGATAAATACATAAAGTGACGAGAAGGACACTGCGAGAAAAAAACATGCTACATTCCAAAATTTTTGTCATTGAGAAAAACACCTTTGATCAAAATTATAGAAAGAATGGAGGATGAAACAACATTGAAATATTAGGAAGAAAAAAGAACACAAATATGACTTGGGAGAGAAGAAAATTGGAGGCAACAATAATTGAATGTGAGCTCTGAGGAGCGGTGTAATTATTTTATAGATAGTGAGAATCAATAAAAGAGTGTGCCGTTTTTCACGTTTGAAGTGATGGACATTTACAACTTGATAGCTTCCGTTGGAGAATGAGTGGTAGAAGTGAGAGAAAGGGAAAATTGACTAAATGAAAGTGGAGATAAAAGAATTTTCATTTTTTTATTTCCCATTTGTATATGATTGTTGTTATTTTTATTTTAAACATGCAAAGACATTTGAGGGTAAAATAAATAAATAAAAATAGACCAAAGAATAGTTACAACAATATGTAGGGTGTTGCTAGGTGCACCAGGCATATTGCTTGTGCACCCAACAAAAAAATTCTGAAAATGTCCTTAAGTGTTTTCTTCTTCCTTTTAAGTTACTTTTTTTACGGTAGCGCATTCATTCTTCATTTTCTCGGTTTCTTCATTGTGGTGAGAGGTCCATTGTGCCGCTTCGGTCGAGGTGTAAGTTTTACGAAGGTACGTTGGTGGTGGTTGTGGCAGTGGTTGGTTTGGTTGTTAACAGAGGTACGTTGGCGTTATGTGGTTTTTTTTTTCTGTGTAAAATACGGATTAAATAATCTGTAAGTTATATAAAACTTACTGATTAACAATTTGTATGTTTATATAACTTACGAATTGTTAATCCGTACAAGTTATATGGATTGGTTAATCCGTATGAGTTATGCAGATTTTTATTTATTTTTTAAATAAAAGATATTAAATTTTTGAAATTTTATTAAATTATAAATATATTAATATGATTGTTACTAAAATTAATGCGTATAAAAAATTTATTTGTTTATTTGAAATGTAATTCGTATTATTATTTTAAATATTTTTAAATAAGTGTAGATTGATAATTAATTTGTAAGTATTTATTTTTATATTTTGGAAATGGTATTGATTGTAAAATAAATTACACTTGTAATTTATGTATAATTTATTTGAGTTGTTGTGGTCTAAAATTTATTGTTTTTTGTGGTTATAATTTCAAGAATTATAATTAAGTTGAATAATATAATTTATTTTACTACATATGGTTAGGTTATAATTTTTTATCTATTATATGGTTATCAATTTTAAGTTGAAAAAGTTGATGTTATTCATTTTTAATATATAGGGTTATCAATTTTAATGTTTTATAATATTATATGCAGTAAAAAATTACTTAGAGTTTTGTGTGATAGGATATGTATGGTGCGGTTAGGGGTTGTTTGTTTGTGATGTTGAAATTTTTGAATGTCTTGTTAAGATGAACAAAGATCAATGGATATATGACAATATAATGTCTAAAGAAGTTTATATGAATAAACAAAATGAAAAC
Organism: Glycine max; assembly: GCF_000004515.6. Lineage (NCBI taxonomy): Eukaryota > Viridiplantae > Streptophyta > Magnoliopsida > Fabales > Fabaceae > Glycine > Glycine max. The sequence goes on from NC_016089.4 coordinate 29,529,892, forward strand.
AAAGGTGGTGTGAATGAAGAACATATTGATTGTTCTAATGCGTTCAATACTTCTTAGGTATTAATATGATTTATTGTTATTAAAGTAATTAAATGAATGTCCGTTGAAGACTAAACTTGTGTGGATTGCATTGTAGGCGTTTGCTACCTGAAATGATGTTCTGCATTGGGCTCGATCTATTGCTTATGAAATTGGATTTGTGACGGTGATTATGAGGTCAAACACAAACACTGGTATGAGAGGAAAGACTTCATTTGTCTTAATTGGTTGTGAAATGAGTGGTCAATATAGGTCTATGAAGAAAGATTTTGTAAGAAGAAATACTGGCATTAGGAAACGTGGGTGTCCCTTTAAGCTTCGTGGGAAACCAGTGGTTGGAGGGTAAGGATGGATGGTGAAATTAATGTGTGAGAGTCATAATAATGAAATGACAAAGTCATTAGTTGGACATCCACACGCTGATCGATTGACTACGGATGAAAAGATAACTATTGCTGATATGACAAAGTCAATGGTGAAACCAAGAAATATTTTGCTAACGCTGAAGGAGCATAATGTCAATAGTTATACAACAATCAAACAAATATACAATGCAAGAAGTGCATACCATTCTTCCATAAAAGGTAGTGATACTAAAATGCAACAACTAATGGAGTTTCTTGAACGGGATCAATATATTCATTGGCATAAATTAAAGGATAAAGATATTGTACGTGATATCTTCTAGTGTCATCATGATACAATGAAGTTATGCAATGCCTGTAATTTGATATTTTTTATAGATAGTACCTACAAAACAAATAGGTATAGACTCTCGTTACTTGACTTTGTTGGTGTGACACCAACAGGGATGACATTCTCTGTTGGTTTTGCCTATTTGGAGAGAGAACGTCTAAATAATGTGATCTGAGCTCTAGAATGGTTTCAAGGTCTTTTTCTAAGACGTGATGCCCTCCCTAGAGTTATTGTCACCGACAGAGACCTTACATTGATGAATGCAGTGAAAACAGTATTCCCTGAGTGTACCAACTTTTTGTGTAGGTTTCACATTGACAAGAATGTCAAGGCAAAATGTAAATCCCTAATTGGTAAAAAAAAATGCATGGGATTATGTGATGGATGCCTTGGGGAATTTGGTTTATTGTCCTTCCGAGCATTAGTTCGATGATTGCCTTAAAAAGTTTGAAATTGGTTGTTCACCATGACTAATGTTTGCTGACTATGTCAACCAAACATGGATAATTCCCTGCAAAGAAATTTTTTTTAAAGCCTGGACGAATAAGGTGATGCACTTAGAAAATACAACAACAAGCAGGTATGAAAATTGTTATTTTTTTTGTTAAGGTTTAGGAATTAATGGATAAAAAATACTTGTATTTGTTTATTGTTTTTTGTGTATTTCATATGCAGGATTGAATTTGCTCATTGGGCTTTAGAAAGACTATTACAAAATAGCCTTAGAGACCTATGTAGTGTTTGGAAAGCCATGAACAACATGATCACGCTACAACACACTGAAATTAAGGCATCCTTTGAGACAAGTGCACATGTGGTTAGACATGTTTTTAAAGTTATCTTATACAAGAGACTATGTGGCATGATATCAAGGTATGCTTTAAATCAGATTGCTACTGAGTTTGAGCGTGTACATTATGTTGGCAAAAACCCTTCTCGTTGTGGATGTGTCATGAGAACTACTCAAGGTGTTCCATGTGCATGTGAGCTATTCAAATATGTTGTTGATACCTTGATGCAAATATGTAACATGCAGGTTACCATGGATAAGTGGATGAATATAATCGACATGGGATATATCATTGCATCAAGGTATAATGTCATCCTTGTATCTCTGTCTCTGCAACAAAGCATAAAATTTTTTCCTCTTAGAAGTCAACCACCAACAAATTCTTTTGTGTATTGCGTAATATGTATCGGTCATGTGTATGACAATCATTTTGTTCAGATAGATTCATAATTTTATTTTTTAATTTATGAAATTAATTGTGTTATAATAACGTGATATTGTTTGTGCATGTGTAATTGTTTGTTCAAGTTTCTTTTCTCTTTTTAACTCTTATGTGCCCTTTATACCAGGATTTTGAATTCAAAGAAATTGATGAAGTCTTGCAATATTATCCCCAAGGACATCATGGAGCGGACAAAGATGGAAGACCTGTGTACATAGAGAGATTAGGCCAAATCGATGCCACAAAGATGATGCAAGTCACAACCATGGAACGCTATATCAAATACCACGTAAAGGAATTTGAGAGGACATTTGATATAAAGTTTGCAGCTTGTTCAATTGTTGCAAAAAAGCACATTGATCAAAGTACAACTATCCTGGATGTGCAGGGAGTGGTAAGAGAAATAGTTAATTATATGTGCCAAGAATGAAGTCATAATTTATACGAACAATTGTACATTTGAACATGGCTTAGCTTCAAATGACAAAATGTACAAAAGCTTAGAGATGGTATTTTAATGGACACAATTAATCTTGACATCACTAATAAAGGAAAAATTGGAAAATATGAGAAGTTGCTAAAACTTTAATATTGTATCAATGTCGCAGGGGCTTCAAAACTTCAACAAACATGCTAGGGAACTCGTTACTTGCCTTGAAAAGATATACGGTGACAACTATCCAGAGGTATTTTTTTAGTTTTTGTACTTAAGTTGAATTTCATTGTGAATGAATCATGGATTACTGAGTAATATTATGTTCTTGACTGCTTCATTGCAGACCTTGAATTGCATGTTCATCGTCAATGCAGGTTCTGGATTTGGGATACTTTGGAACATCGTAAAATCATTCCTTGATTCTAAGACCACCACAAAAATCAACGTGAGCATCTAAACCTTATCCTAAATCTACTTTTTTGGTCAGAAAAATATAATTATGTCGCTCGAACATAAATTTTCAGGTTCTTGGCAACAAGTATGACACCAAATTGCTAGAAATCATTGATGCAAGGTGAGTTCATGAATAGGTGGAATATCTCAGCATCTGGTTTTCCTTATTTTACAAGTACTTTTAAATTATGAGGGTAGGCCTATAATCCATTTTATTTTGCATTTTCCCCCCTTGCTTCTCAACTTAGAAATTTAGTTGATAACTCATGTACCATGTATGGATCCAGATTCCTAAACTTACTATTATGCAAATGCAGATGGTCCAGAATGGTGACCACAAATGTTCAAAAAGTGAGAAGGAGCAAATGCTGAATGCAACTATAACTCGAGCCGATGACTTGGAACAAATGAGCATTTCTATGAATGTGGTATAAATTATTTATTGTGCATGTTGAGCCATCTTGCATTGCATTTCACTCTATGATTTGTGTTTATAATTTCATATGGTCCTACTTTGTCTCATTATCTTGTAGTTCCTTGAATTTTTGTTGTCTTCAGTTCTTGTCGATGTTGTAATTGTTGACTTGCTGTTTTTGGAAATGAAGGAAGGGCATCCTGCCAAATCATGTTGCTCCTTTTACTTCTAGTATGCAATCTTTTGGTGTGTAAATTTCTTTTTCCGGCCCTGTTCTTTTATATGCTATTACTTTGTTTTGTTTACTGCATTGAAAAGAAATCATGGTAAAAACAAGTTTGTCTATGCATGAATCCATTGTGATATGTGACACTAAATATGGATAATGCAAGATTTCATTGTGTTGATATATAAAAGAAGAATGATTTATTTAATATAAGAATTTGTATATTTGATTTTTTCTGTGTGAATTTTTTTAAAATTAACATAATATTAATATGAATTAATTCTAATGTGTCAAATTTATACTCATGACATTGTTTAATATTGATTAGCTTCTAAACAAGAATTTCCTCCTTTATGTTACTAAGTCCCAAAACATGGAAACGACTGATAGCAAATAGAAATAAATTTCATTGCAGAGGAATAGAAATGACTACAAGTCTAGAAAACTATCTGTGGGATTATTTGCAGCTACTATGTATTACTAAGAAATATTTTATGTTCTTTTAACGTATATGAACTTATGCAGGGCATACTCATGTAGTTGAATACTATATTTGCAGGCCTACTAGTGAATTTCCTCATCCTCTTTCCCATGTTAAGAAACCAATTGGCTATAGAGTGAGTTCTACAGTCTCTGTTTATATTTTTTTAATTTTAATTACGAACTTATAAGTCATGAAAATGTTAGAATTTTAATTGAATTAAAATTAAAAAATTACAAACTTACAAGAATTATATCCTTCGTATCCTTCGTACCCCATTGCCCAGAGGCTCTTCGCTATGCGAAGGTATGGGGGAGGGATGTTGTACGCAGCCTTACCCTTGCATATGCAAAGAGGTTGTTTCCGGATTCGAACCCATGACCAACAAGTCACCAATGCAAACTTACAAGAATTATAAATGAAAAAAATTAGAGAAGCTAAAATTGGAAAAATATCAACTTATAGACATTAAAATTAAAAAAAGAAACTTATAAAAATTATAAATGGAAAAACACTAATTTATCTAGAAAAAATAAATTTAAGCCTTATTTAAATTCAGATAAAGTGTATAATAGGACTAATAAATTAGAATCTGATGTTGACTTATTAATGTGAAATGTTTTAATTATTATATAATTACCTAACATTCTAACGATTAGAATCTGATTTTCTTTCACATCTTAATGATTGAATAGACACCAACTTGCTCGGTTAGAGAATGGGTCGTCAACATGGGTCAGTACTGGATTGTACTACTAAGGTGTACAAAAATATGAACTAGGACACAAAAATATATTTACGTGTGCTTCTTACATGCTAATGTTTACTTGTTAGGTACAAGCTGCAATTAAGGTGAAAGCATTTATTATAATTTGTTTTACTTCATCTGGAAGGGCTGCAAGGTACTTTCTTATGAGTAATTAGATATCCTTCAATTAATATCTATATCATTTCCTGCATCTTTATTTCACCTTTATCCTTCAAATTGTTTTAGTAGTAGATTGTTTTATGTTTTCTAAGATGAGTTGGATTGAGTACAGATTATATTATGTACCGATAATTAGTATAATTATATTTGTTCTGTTCACAAGTGCTATAATGCATGTATTGCTTGAGTTATATGTTCTGTATTAGAAGATTAATATGATTTTTTTTAATTCTCTGGTATTGGCCTATGATCAGGATTTCGTCAAGAGTTTGTTTCCTAGTACTTTCCTGGTTTCTTTTGAGGCTTTGGTATGTTTATGTCAATTAGCTTAGCATTTGATTCATCAATGTCCATTTTACCAAGTATCTAATATGAGCTGGAAAATATCTTTAATGAGTATTATTTGAACAACGTAATGCTAGAGCTGATGCATTACCCTATCTTATTATAAAGTATTACAATTATTATATGAAAAGTCACTTTAAGATAATTTTTATTGTTTTTATTTTTTTAGTGACATTAAATTGAAACATGTTATTCTCTTTTATCTTCTTTTTTTTTTCTATCGTTGTTTGGTCCTTGTGTTTGCTTTGTTACTTTTTTTTTTGGAACTGAGGTCTTCATTTAGATCTATATTAATTATGCACCATTTAGATGTTGTTTATGTCATTTCATAATAATGCTTTTATTATTTTAATTTTTTGTTTCAAAATAACATTTTAAGACGGTCGTTATTCTAAGATGGTGGTTAGCTTAACAACGTCTTAGAAAGGTAAATTTCTAAGACGTTGCTTAGCTAACGACCGTCTTAGAGATGGTGGTTAGCTTAACAACGTCTTAGAAAGTTACCTTTCTAAGACGTTGCTTAGCTAACGACTGTCTTAGAAAGGTACCTTTCTAAGATGGTGCTTAGCTAACTACCGTCTTAGAAGGCAACATTTTTCTAAGACGGGTTTTTAGAACCATCATCAAAAGTTTTGGCTTTCAACGATGTTAGATTCAATGACGGGTGACCAGCGTCTTTGAATGCTCTTTTCGATCAGTGTAGAAAGCGCTTATTTTAGTAGTAAGAAGTGATAAAAATTTGTGTGCTCCTTTATATTTCATTTCCTTGCTTCATAGCCATGATTTTGAATGGAAATCAAGATTTAGAGTGTTGTATGTGTTTCTACTTTAATTTTACTTTCATATACCCCTATTTTTTCTATCACTTAAGAATTGTGATTGAATTTATTTTAAAGAAAATAAATTAGAGAATATATGAAAATGATTTTATCTGAAATTAGTTTTTTAAATACTTATTTTAAGACATTTTTATTAAAAACTTAATTAAATATAAAATAATTAAATATGATTTATCATGCATATTTTGATAGATTATTGATTAAAGTTATATTTAAAATTGAATTTTATTATATGGGTAAATTTTTCTTTTCGAAATATTTCTCATTTCTTTTTCCTTACTACTTCGTATAACCAAACAAATGAAAACAAACCACTTGTATACCCTTCTTTCCTAATTTCATCAACCCAAATAATACAAAATTGATTCAAAAATCAATTCAATTAATAACCTTTCTATTTTTTTCCTCTCTAATTCTTTCTTTTCAAATTTAGTGTTAGTGTTATGTTTTGTTGTTAGCATTTGCTCTATAATTTCAGTGATGAATTAAATATATATTTCTATCCCATCAAAATATTATAATTGTTTTTTTTGTACAAATTTTATTCATTTTTATTATTTACATTTAATAAAATAATGTAATTATAATCCCCTACCTAGAATTAAAAAAAAAGTATATATAATCAGATATTAAAATCAAACTATTTTGTTAATGCAGAGATAAAATAAATAAAATTATTATAGAAACTAAAATAAAATAAAAAGTCATGATATTTTTAGGAACAAAACATATTTAAATATTTATTTATTGATAAAAATATTATTTGAATGCATTATTGTGTAAAATAAATTTATAGTCACATAAGTTAGAATACATGGATCTAGATGAATGAGGCAATTGCTTTCTACCCCCAATAAAATACTTCATGCACCTTCTTTTAGTTTTATATTTTCCAGAAATTTCAAATTTATTGGGTTGAGGAAGTATTTTATTGAGTACAGAAAGCAATTGCCTTGTTTATACGCCAATATAATACAAGAGAGAAAACCTGCCTATCAAAGGAGATGGATTCCAAAATCTAGCACCATAAGGAAAGAGAATGATGATGATTGGAATTGTATGGATATTAATGTGGATGAAGGGCATTGCGAGGACTTCAAGAAAAGCTTGGTAGGAAGGATGTACAATGCTAGTAGGTTTCAATCTGCACACGAAGCATTCATCATGGAAGGTTTATAGTCACTCAGGATTAGATATATGAGGGGCAACTTAGTTCTCATAACATGTCTTGAGGGGACAAATCCAAAACAAGTGGTAGACAAGAACAAGGAGTAGTTTGATACTTTATTCGAATCTATAGCGGTATGGTGCCATGAAGATTGAACAACTCACAAACTTGTGTGGGTTAGGTGCAGAGGTGTACCCATCAACACTTGGGGGTTTCCGTGTTTTGAGAAATTGCTAACCATTGTTAGGTCTCTTGTAACACTGGATGATGCAACCAGAGACTAGTCAAAATAAGAGTATGTGAGATGTCTCATCAAGACCTCTAAATATTGAACCCATATCCATATCCATAAGGATTAGGATTAATGGGGTGATTACGGACATCCAAATGGTGGAAAAATCTCCCTGTAGTGGGGGGGGGGGGGGGCTATAGGTGTTGTTGGAGGGGGGCAAAAGATGACCTTGAGAATGACCAATCATTCTTTGGTATGGATAATGAGATCTCTTCTACTAATAAATAAATAATTAATAATTAAGCTCTACTTGATGGAAGTAGTGGTTATAAAGGGGTTAATACTCACTAATGTGAAATAAAGTCCTCTTCCAGATAGAAAAATGTTCTCTCTAACCTTTAGTTATCACAAATGTAGAGAGTAAGAAAAAATAGTCAAGAAAGAGAAATCGTTTTTCTCTCTTCTTTCAAGGAATCAAAGTGCACCAGGGAAGAGTCTTATTATGGAGAAAGATACATATTATTTATCTATTATTTGTGAGAATCATATATTTCAAGATCCCATTGGTTTCTTATAATTGTTAATTTAGGAAATCCTTAAGATTTATATGGGGTCTCAGAGCAAGGTTGTGAAATTATATGATTATCCAATAATGAAGTTTTCCAAATTTTATGAATCCTAATTATAAAATTTAGGGCCTATGTCAAAATTTTATGATTGTTGAAATTGTTCCTTTTCGAAACAATTTTTGCACTGTACGGAGAAAGATAGTTTTTTTTATATATATAATTTGAATAGTTTTTTTTAATAATTTGAATGGATATTACATGAAACTTCAATGGCATAGGCCTGCACAAAAGGTTTCAATGTGTACTCGAACAAATATAAAAATATCTTTTGGAATTGCTATTCTCAACTCATGTTTTTCTATTCTCAATCTCACATGCTCATTTTTTTTCCAATATTATTATTAAACGTGATTAAAGGATTGAAAGTTTATGCCTTGCAATTAAATTAACGTGAATGTTATAAAATTGTTAGTAGCAGTAAATATGTATATGATATATATTTGCTTGAATGTGATTGAATTTTTATTATAATGTGAATGTATGGTATTTATTTGGTCTGGAATGATATTAATAAAATGGTTATGAATTGTTAATAGCAATAAGTATGTGCAGGCCATATATTTGACTGAAATCAATTGTATGATGGATTTGTTAGTCACCAAAGTGGCCAAATCTATAAAGTTATTTAATTTCAAATTAATGATTATTTCAATTACTCATAAAATAATGGATGCTAAATTATATGATTATTGGTTTAATTGAAATTCTTTGTTATAAGGCATTTATGAATCGCCCAAAGGTTGATTAGTTGTTCTTATAATTAATGAATATAATTGTAGGTGATTTGTGTGTATCATTAGTTTTATTTATATACCCAAAGGAAATAGGTACTATTAATTGGTGCATATTTAATTGCCAAATAATGTTGAGAGTTTTATTAGCATCATTATGTTTGTATGTTGTTGTTGGTGTATTGCCCAAAGGAGAACATCAATATACATTGATCGTTATCTGAATGAATTATATGTATGACATGTGTTATATGTCTCAAAATGTTTATGTGAATTTTATTATAAAGTACTTGTTCCTAATTCATTGAATTCTCATATATCATCTGTGTCAATTTTAATAGGCGGGCTTAACTTGCCTAACTGGAATGAGAAAATCCAATTTCATCTCGATGTTTTGGACCTTGATCTTGTTATATTAGAAGAGAAGTTGCTACTATTAATGATGCTAGTAGCAATGAAGAGAAAACCCATTATAAAGCTTGAGAATGATCTAACAGACTCAAACTAATGTTCATGAGAATGATTGTTGCAGATAATATTAAGACAACTCTCCCTAAGACTGATAGTGCTAAAGAGTTTATGGGGGTTAGTGGGAGAATACTCTCAAACAACTGATAAGTCTCTTGCTGGGACATTAATGAGTACACTGACCACCACAAAGTTTGATGGTTCATGTACTATGCATGAACATGTCATTGAGATGACAAACATTGCAGCAAGACTTAAGACCTTGGGAATGGTTGTGAATGAGAACTTTCTTGTTCAGTTTATTCTAAACTCATTATTGTCTGAGTATGACCCATTCCAAATGAGCTATAATACCATGAAAGATAAATGTAATATGCATGAATTGCATAGTATGTTAATTCAGGAAGAAACGAGACTTAATCAAGGAAGTCACTCAGTCCATTATGTAAGCCACAAAGCGAATCAAGGATCTGGAAAGAAATTAGTGAAGAAGCATGATAAAGATAAATGGCTAAGATCAATGACGACTCTTTGTAAATCCAGAAGAAGGTATCAAAGGGAAATAATCACCACTTCTGTGGGGAAATCTGGACACTTCCAGAAGGATTACCCAAAGCATAAGTCTTAGTTTGAAAAGAAAGGTGAGCTTAATGTTCATGTATGTTTTGAATCAAACTTAACTGAAGTTCCCCATAATACATGGTGGATTAATTCTGGATCTACGACTTATGTTTCTAATATTATGCAGGGATTCCTTATAATCCAAACTATAAGCCCAAATGAGAAGTTCGTCTTCATGGAAAATAGAGTGAAAGCTCTAGTGGAAGCAATCAAGACTTATCATTTAAAACTTGACACTGGACGTCATTTAGATTTACAGGAAACTCTTTATGTACCTAGTTTATCTAGGAATTTAGTTTCATTATTTAAACTTGATGTTACTGGATACTCTTTTAATTTTGGTAATGGATGTTTCAGTTTATTTAAGCATAATCATCTCATTGGTACTGGTTTTCTTTGTGATGGTTTACATAAATTGAAATTAGATAGTTAGTATGCTGAAACTGTTTTAACTCTACATCATAATGTTGGCACTAAACGTAGTTTAGTGAATGAATAATCGACTTTCTTGTGTCATAAACGTTTAGGTCCCATTTCTAGAGAAAGGATGGAAAGATTAATTTCCTGATCTAGATTTTACGGATCTAAATATATGTGTGGATTATATTAAGGGAAAACAAACAAAACATATAAAGAAATGAGCTACAAGAAGCACTTAGCTTCTTGAAATTGTGCATATTGATATTTGTGGGCCTTTTGATGTTAATTCTTTCGGAAAGGAAAGATACTTTATCACCTTTATTGGTGACTATTCATGTTATGATTATGTCTACTTACTGCATGAGAAATCTCAAGCAATGGATGCCTTAGAAATTTACTTGAATGAAGAAGAAAGACAATTAGATAGAAAGGTGAAAGTTGTTAGGTCTGATAGAAGTGATGAGTATTACAAAAGATACGATGAAATTGGACAACACCCAGGTACATTTGTTAAACTCCTTCAGAAACGTGGCATTTGTGCTTAATACATAATGTCTGGTACACCACAACAAAATGGTGTATCATAAAGGCATAATAGAACTTTAATGAATATGGTTAGGAGTATGTTAAACAATTCAACTTTACCCATATCTTTGTGGATGTATGCCTTGAAAATTGTCATGTATTTGTTGAATAGGATTCCTAGTAAGGTATTTCCAAAGGCACCTTTTGAAGTGTGAATGAATAGGACACCTAGTATAAAACACATGCATGTTTGGGGTTGCCAGGCAAAAATAAGGATTTATAATCCACAAGAAAGGAAATTGGAAGAAAGAACAATTAATGGATATTTCATTGCTTATTCAGAAAGTTTAAAGGGGTATATGTTTTATTGTTCTAATCATAATATGAGAATTGTTGAAACTGGAAATGCAAGGTTCATTGAAAATTGTGAAATTAGTGGGAGTACAGTTCCACGAGATGTGAAAATTAAAGAATTTAGAGTCCAAGTCCTTTTAGCTTGTGCCTCTGATAGTAAGGTGATTGCTCCTTTAGTTTTTGTTCCAAACAACAATGAAGAAGAGAAACACAATATTGAGTCCATGATACATAATGAAATTATTGTGGAAGAACCACAAGAAATAACATTAAGGAGATCTTAAAAAGAAAGCAGACCAACTATTTCGAATAACTATGTGGTATACCTGCATGAAATAGAAACAAACTTAAGCATTAATGATAATGATTCAGTTTCATTTTCATAAGCTATAAGCTGTGATAATTAATAGAAGTGGTTAAATGTCATGAAAGAGATAGATTCCATGGAACATTATGGTGTTTGGGACCTTATAGAATTGCTAAAGAGTTGTAAGAGAGTTGGTTGTAAGTGGATCTTCAAGACATAACATGATTATCATGGAAACCTTGAACATTACAAGGCTAGACTTGTTGCTAAGGGATTTACTTAAAAAAATGACATTGATTATAAAGAGACATTTTCACCAGTTTCACAAAAGGATTCTTTCAGGATTATCATGGCATTAGTAGCCCATTATGACTTGGAGCTACATCATATGGATGTAAAAATTATCTTTCTTAATGAAGATTTAGAGGAGAATGTTTAAATGGACCAACTAATGAGGTTCTCAGTTGAAGGAAAGGAACACATGGTGTGCATATTAAAGAAATCAACATACAGTCTTAAGTAAGCTTCTCGCCAATGAAATTTGAAGTTTAATGATACTATTATTTCCTTTGGATTTAAGGAAAGTACTATTGATTGGTGTATATATCTGAAGGTCAGTGGAAGTAAGGTTGTTTTTCTAATTCTGTATGTTGATGATATCTTGGTTGCAACTAATGATCTTGGTCTTCTTCATGAGACTAAGAAGTTTCTCTCTAGCAACTTTGAAATGAAAGATATGGGTGAGGCAAGCTATGTGATAGGGATAGAAATATTTTGAAATAGATCACAAGGATTGTTAGGCTTGTCTTAGAAAGCATATATGAATAAAGTACTAGAAAGATTCAGGATGGAAAAGTCCTTAGCATCATCCGTTCCAATTCAGAAAGGAGACAAATTTAGTCTTGCATAATGTCCTAGAAATGATCTAGAACAAAAACAAATGGAAGCAATTTTGTATGCATCAGTTGTTGTTGCATCTACCATGGAAGATGAATTTGTAACATGTTTTAAGGCTAGAATTTAGGCTAATTGGTTGCGAAACTTTATTTCAAGGCTTGAAATTGTTGATAGTATTGCTATGCCACTGAAAATGTATTGTGATAACTCTGCAATTGTATTTTTTCTCTAACGACAAGTACTCTAAGGGTGCTAAACATATGGAATTGAAATAATTTGTCGTGAAAGAAGAAATTCAGAAACAAAAAGTGTCAATTGAACATATTAACATAAACCTTATGATAGCTGACTCTTTAACAAAGGAATTACCACCCAAGACATTTATAGAACATATTGAAAGTATGAGCATTATTGTTATTGATGATCATCAAGTGTAATTTAACTTATGCATTTTACCGACACTCTGAGCTCATTTATGATATGTTTCTGATTACCTGTTCTCTATGTTTGCATGCATATTTGTATTGGAGTAATTTTAACAGGTTTTGTCTTGAATATAGACATTATGTTGGACCAATTATGTGCTCTTAACTAATGGTCATATTAAAGAGAAGACTAATTTGTAGTACATGGAAAGGACTATGTCGATTAAGTGATGTACAACCACCATGACTCAAATTGGTTCTTATTCTTAATCATGAAATTATTATGTATCCAATGTATAGAATAGTTTAGTCATTTTAATGCGCATTATGTTAGTTTAATCTATTTATTTATTTAGTCCATAATGTTTGGTAATGCCACATGAGCCAAGTGGGAGAAAGTTAAAATTAATATCTCATATGAAAGGCATGTGACTTATGTAGGGACTAATAAAGAAATAATTAATAATTAAGGATTAAATTTTAATTGGGTTAAATAAGAGAAGTTTCTAAAGATAACTGATACTTGATGAGAGTAATGGTTATAAAGGGGTTAATACCCACTAATGTGAAATAAGGTCATCTTCCTGACAGAAAAGTGTTTTCTCTAACCTCTAGTCATCACAAACAGAGAGAGAAAGAAAGAATAGTCATGGAAGCAAAATTTTGTTTCTTTCCTCTTTCAAGGAATCAAAGTGCACCGGGAAGAAGCCACATTATGGACAAAAGTACACACTATTTATCAATTAGTTGTGAGAATCATATATTTTAAGATCCCATTGGTTTCCTATAATTGCTAATCTAGGAAACCCTTAAGATTTATAAGATGATGATGCGAAATATGATAGAAACTTCCAGGAGGACTATCTGGCTACAGAGGGCACTATTAACTTGTTGGTGCTAGTGACTTTATCAAGTCAGGGGAGCAAAGTGTATGGGGAAGATAGGGGAAGCAACACTATTGTTTTGTCATGTGCTCAGAGAGTAGAAGTTATAGTAGAGGTAGGGGTACCTTTTGACCCTAAGGGGTAGGAGTAGCTTCCTGTGTTACACAAAAATGGATATGCATAAAGTTGCAACACAAAACTTAGAATATAGGAAAAAAAAAGGTAAAAGAGATTAACCCATGCGGCTTGGGAAACAAGGGGTTTTTTATGTCTACTCTGGGTTGTATGCCGAGGAGCGTGATTAGAGGAAGAGATTGGACATAGGGGGCGATTCTTAGAGCCTTTTTGGGTACGAGTGATTCATAGTAAGGCACCCCATGTAGGATAGGGAGGAGACAAGAAGGGTGGGCCTAACATAATTAAAAAACATAAAGCCCAAACGTGGAAAGTAGTATGTTAGAGTGGGCCAAATCAGACCCTAATACGTGATGCCCAAAGTTGTTTGGGGGCAGGGGGTTATGTTGAAGGCGAGTGGTGGATTGTACACTTAAGCAGACGTGTGAGGCCCAACAAGTAAGAGACTGTGATATGGTAGAGGCAGTTGGTCCTCAACAAATTTATTGTAGCCTAACTAAAGAGCTGGTGGGGAATCAACAGGAGTTGATTGCATTCTGTGAAGGGAGTATAGGCCAAAAGCAGACTCTCGTAGTGAGATTGAATTATAAGTTATCCCTTTATGAGGATGAGTGATCGAAACAGAGGTTGGGTCCAACAGAGAAGGTGAGATATGAAGGGTTTGTCCAAAATTTGCAAGACAACCATTATGTAGAGGTGGAACTTAGGTACTTCCCATAAATTCAACTTGTGTTGTAAAGTGAGTTACATAGTTGCCAACACCTATTGGATGTGTTTCTAGTTTTGTTAACAAAGTATCTTTTTCTTCTTTATAAAAGAAGACAAGAGATCAATTTACTCCAAAAGTAATTCTTTAGAGTTATTTTTCATCATCATCATTTATTTTCTTGAAATATAATGATTGTAATAAGTAACTAATTTAAAGTATTAGATTTTAAAGAAATCAGGTTAGGAGAAAGAGTAATTCTTTCAAAGTTACTCTTAAAATAAATTGATCCTTCTCTTAAAAGAAATCAAACAAATTTTAGAGGAACTACGATGGGCATAGGTGTTCTCTACCTAACAATAGTAACTTCCTACTTCCTACAAGGTCGTTACTCCCTCAAGATACTAACAAATATAAGAGAAGCATGGCAGTTACATGTCCCACTATTAACTTCACTGCCTTTAGAAGCATGACATGTGTTCTGTGATGGACACGTGTAGGAATTCAAAGAGGCATTTGAATCTATAACAATAGATAAAGGGGATACCTTCAGTTTGGTCCCCATTTTTTTTAGACACCTTTACCCTTAAATTTCATAAGAAATTTATACATTATTCTCTATGAGTGATACCTAAATTTGTAACTTTCTTCCCCCTCTCTCTAAAACCACTTTATTTTTCTCTTGATTCATTCTGCCATGGCCACCGATAGCCTCACCATCCTCACCAAGGCTTTGCTGTTGTTTGGGATAAAAAACAAAAAGAGACCTCTTATTTGGTGCAGCAAGAAACAATTCTCCCTTCTCTTATAGCCTCTTCCTCTTGCTCTCATCCCTTTTTCTTTGTGCTTCTCCTTCTCGCCTCCGCCTCTTTCTCTTTCGGCTTCTCCTTTACGCATACGAGAAACCTTTGTTGTGGATGATTATGCTGCTAAGTTTCAATTTTTTTTCCTTTTTTCCATTTAAATGTTATGTTTTTTTACAAAGTATCAACTGAGAATCAGTCTTATATGTGCATAAGTTGTGACTTACTTTTTTTTTTCCGCTTCCTTTTCCATTAAAATCTTTTTCTTTACAGAAGTTAGAAGATTATTGTGGTGGTAAGTTTCAATTTTTTTTCATTTTTATGTTTAAATATTTTATTTTTACAAAATATGAACCAAGAATAAGTATCAGGGATGTATACATTATGAGTTTTGTGTTATGCTTTTCATATTGTATAATGGAGTTGATGTTCTACTTTTCTTTGTTTCAAAACGGAGATTACTATGGTATAGGTAAGTATTCTCCTTTTCATGCAATATTTGTTTATACATGGAATATGGTTTGCATTGTCAAATCTGGTTTGAGCTATAAAGTATGTTACATATGTTGTTTCATAAAAGAAAATAGAATTGGTAATATGAAACAATTTTTTCCTACTTTCTTTGTTATTGTTGCCTTTAGCAGTGTTCAGTTTGGTTTTAGATTGAAGTTTTCTGTTGTTGACCAATATATTTTTTAAATCTCTTATCTTTAGCTATGCACTATCAGCTTTGGTGGGAAGATTAAAATTCCCTCGTTCATGATTATCCTAGAATTTATTGAAAAAGGCGTACTATCAAAGGTTTGATATTTTAAAATGGTTTTTTCAGTAATAGATAAGATATGTATGAAAGTTTTTCTTTGTTGCTAACTACAGTTTTTTAAAGCTTTTTGAGTTCATGAAGTGATACCAGGGCGTTGAAGACATAGAGGGCCCAATCACATTAAATCTTCTCCGGCGTTGCTTCGCAGAGATTGAAGACATAGAGGGCCCAGTCAAAGCATGAGTGACATAGTGCGGGTGAGTTCAAGGGTCACTCTAAACACAAAGGCACAAATAAGCATTCAATCCATGAGGGTGACATACTCGAACACAAATAGAAAATTTTGAGGGAGTACACGTACAAGTAGCTTCGACAACGATGAAGGGTGAGCACAATGAGGTTGAACCTAGCTAGGTTATGCGCGCACAAAGACGAAGGTATCACGACTAGCTGATTAAATTATTCACCAAAAATTTTAAAAGCTCATTCAAAGACGGTCATTATGAAAATCCATCTTTGTATAACCATATCAACTACGATGGTCTTAATACACCCATCGTTGTATACTGTGTATTCATTATTGAAGGCGGTTATTAAATAACCGTCATTGTAAACTTTCTAAAAAATTACAAGAATGTCACCGCGAATCCTTCAACGATGTTTTTCTTGTTAACCGATGTAGTTACTTTGTTGTAAGAAATCTTTATTGTAGTAGTGCGTGCCCATTTGCCTTACCATAATACTAGTCATAGTTACAGAAGTGGATGGAAATAGTTTGGCAGATGTGAACAAATTTGATTTTTTACTTAAAATATGTGGCTTATATGTATATATCACTTAAAAAATGTCAAAAAAAAATAGTGGCTTAAAAGTAAAATAATGAGCTCTCTTCTTAAACTCCTCTGCGATTGACTCTTGGTAAAACAAAATCAATGCATAATGATTTCTTTAATATTATGCCTATAACTTCTTGCATGAAAAGCTATCATAACAATAATATTATGTTCCAGGTTATTTTTTTCCTACAACAGGCTGTTTTTGAGAAGGATGATGTTGACACTAATTTCCTTTCACAATTCATCGTCAACATATGGCTTCTAACAATGCTCAGGTCAAGCCATATTTTGTTAACATTTAGTAGTTTTCTTCATTAAAAATAAATTAGTTATCATATTTGGGTGGCCTACTAATAATTCATTAGTGTGCCTTTTACTTTGGAGTATCAAGATCGTGATGTAGCAATTAGTTGACTTCATATGTTGTTGGTAAGAACATAGAATCTTGAGAATAAGCAATGGTTTTGTTGGGGAATCAAAAAGAGGTGCAAAGAGATGGAGTATGAATTGTCAAATAGAAATGACACCTGGATGTGGCTTCTTCAAGGGGAAACATGTTGTTGTCTCTGAATGACATTGTCCTAAAATTGAGGTTTATGTTGCTTGCTTCTCAGGAACACCTATTATCTTAACTAAGACACTGCAACTCAATTGACGAGAAAAGCTTAACAGGAAATGTGCCTTGGATTCCATTCCAGAATATGAAGCAACCGAGTGCCACAAAGATGTATCTGATCATGGATAGGGGTGGGAATAGGCCAGGCCAACCTACAGGGGCCTACGACCTGACCTACATAAAGCCTAGCTTGAACTGGCCTATTTAATTAAAAGGTTAGGTTCAGGCTTTTTTAAAAGCCTATTAGATTAAATAGACCAGGCTTAGGCTTATTTAAAAGCCTTATAAGCCTGATAGGCCGGCCTATATATATATATATATATATATATATATATATATATATATATATATATATAATTTTTTGGGTACCAATATATAATATTATTTTTTGGATACATAATCAAGGACTTTAATTACAATTTAGGTGTGAGTCATGTGCCTTTTTATATTCCTCATTATTTTGATTGACTTTCCTTTTTCTTTAACTTTCCTATTACGTTCATACTTCATAAAATATTAAATATTTATTGTGAAGAAGACTTTTAAAAAGGTTATCAGGCCAGACCAGGCTTTTAAAAAGGTCAGGTCGAGCCAAAATAAAAGTCTTTGATAGGCTATAGGCCAGGCTCAGGCCTCAAAGATTCATCGTAGGCTAGGCTCAGGCCTTTCAAAGCCTGGCCTGGCCTGACCTATTCTCACCCCTAATCATGGACTTGGTTTGCAGGTAACTAAAATTGGCATGATTTTTTGCATTTTGTTCTGATTATCTTTTTCTGTCTAATATTTATTGATTTTTGCATGGTTATATACTCATATAGCATACATTTAGCTTTAGCCATAAGGGAAGTGGGGAGCAACTTTTCAGAATATGTTAGAAGCACTATTTTTTAGTTGGCTATTATTTTAATTTAATTAATAAATATTTTACAACCAACTCCTGTAGGTTTATATAACACACCTTTAGATTTGATCATCATAAATTTATATTAGAACAGAGAAAAAAAATAATTTTATTTTCTTATCCAGTTTGAATAATGCAGCTACTAATTTATAGACAGAATTAGTCCCAAAGAGAAAACCAAATATGCTATAATTAGGAAATAAAAGAAAGAAATCAGGAAGCAATAAATAGCCTATCATCATCAAAATTCAAATTTTATTCAAATCTAATTCTGAAAAGATTTATTACTAATTAAATCAAGGCATAAATTAGGAAATAATTGATACAAAATTAAGGATAAACTTGCAACAATGTAGGTGAATGAACACTGCTTGGTTCAGTCTTCATTAAGACGAATGGTTGGTTTTATTGAGACAGAACCTAATTCCAAACTAAAATCATGAATAGAAATGTTAAAAACATTCTGTTATATTATTTTGAATACACTCTCTTTTAATCCTATCTTTGTACCTGTTTTTCTTACATCTAATTTGTTATTTTTTTTAGGGAGATTTAATTTTCAATTTGAAATCCATTAATTTACTCTAATTTAATAGCATGATACAAAAATTAGTATCTCATTACTTGCTTTGACTTGATATGTTATTTGTCTTTTTATTAAACTTATCTATTATTTATATATTTCTACAATCTTGTGTGAGAATATACAAGAAAATTAAAGTTTTTTCTTTTTTGGTCTACTTTATTTACCCATTATTTTATCTTGGTATTAAAATTAATTTAAAATAAAATATTAATAATGTTTATTATGTTCAAGTCTTAATTGGTTGAAATTAAGAAATCTTAAATTTTTAACTTGGATAAATATTTGTAACAATTGCAGCATAAAAATAAATTTACATAATTTTTATATCAATAATAATAATAATAAATAACAATATTTTTTAACACTATCAATAATAGTTTAGAAGTGATATTTACATCAAATTCAATATGAACTAATATTTATCTTTAACATAAAAACTGGAAGCAAAATATGGTACACATAATAAGCCAAATATTAATTCAAGAGAAATTAATACAACTTTAACACAATAGGAATCTGATAGTAGAAATGCAAGCAAACAAGTGTTAAAATAAATAATAAAATAATATACAATTCAATACATAATAGATAAATTACAAAAAATATCAATTTTAGCCTATGAAAATATAATAGCAAAATAGAAATGTATACATACAAGTGCTTTTTCGCCACTGTTTCTGCTAGTCTATATAGCGAGGAAAGACCGTTTCCTCTGACCATTGTAAAGTGAAAAATTGATTTGAAGAGTTTGTTGTAAAAATGCAGGCAGCACAGAAAGCCGTAGAGACCATCAAGGAAACCGCAGCCAACATTGGCGCCGCAGCCAACACTGGCGCCCCAGCCAATTCTAGCTTGGAGAAAACCAAGACCACTATCCAAGAAAAGTTTTTTTTTCCTTTTCGTTCTCATTTTTCTTTCTGAGAATAATTAAATAATTCATTTTTGTATATTTGTTTGTTCTATGTAGGCATTGCTTGATTCATTGTTGATACAATCCACAACATCTTTTTGTACTTCTTTTTGTCAACGTTGTTGTATATGATCATCGTACTCTTAACGTTGTTATTGTTATTAGTTGTATGATATCACACCCTACAATAATACCTTACCCATGTGTTCACAAAAAGAAAAACTTAAAGCATATAATTTTTTTTTTCAGATTGAGTGATCATCACTACTAAAAAAAAGGCCTTCAACATCGGTTCTTACGGCCTTTCTACATCGGTTATGACGCGTGGTGGGTAGCTTTTCTACAGCGGTTCTAAGGTTGAAATCGATGTTGAATGGGTAGGTTTCTACATCGGTTATCTGTCAATCGATGTAGAATGAGTAGAAATGGTAACGTTGCTACATCGGTTATCAGTCAACCGATGTAGAAAATGAAAGGTTTTTACATTGTTTATCGTTCAACCGATATAGAAAATGAAAGGTTTTTACATCGTTTATTGTTCAACCGATGTAGTATGAGGAGATTTTCTACATCGTTTATCACTAAACCGATGTAGAATGGGCACGAATGGAAATGTTTCTATATCGGTCTTCAATCAACCGATGTAGAATTTGAAGAGTTTTTACATCATTTATCGCCTAACCGATGTAGAATGAGGAGATTTTCTACATTGTTTATAATTGAACCGATGTAGAATAAGGTTTTTTTTTTTTTTTGAAATTTATAAACTCAGGTTAAATTAGTACAAGAAGCTACGTTGCTTATATGTAATACAGTATAAATAATGAAATTCAACAAAATATTTTGAAGCTATATGTAATACAATACAAATTCTCAAGCTTACATCTCCAACATAATGGTTAATTGTGAAAAAGTCTAATGAGTTGAGGGAACATGCTGCAGAAGATTTCAAAAATAACTAAAGAAGTAAGAAGATAATACACAATGCTATATTAACTGTAATTGTCAATCATATTATATTCAGAATAAAAGCCATTAACCACAGGAATGCTTTTCAAAACAAAAGAATGTTTGGAGGTCACAGTCACAGTAATGAAAAGCATGGTATAGCTTAAGCAAACAAAGGAGAAACGATAAGGTTTGTTGAAAAAAATTGGTAGCATATAATATTTAATTTTATTAAAATTAAGACATAATACTGTATGCATATGATGAAACACCATTAGATTCAACATAATCAAATTGAATAGGCAAATCATCCTACATAACTGACATGGTCAAAGAGTGTTGAGGAGCAATCATGCATCAATAACATATAGTTACATCTTTTATAAGAAGGGTGTAAGTGTAATTATAGGAACACAAGTGCAGCACAAAGAACTAAAGTAAAAATCAGAAAGAGTACATCCCAAAAAAAAAAAAAACCACAATGCTGAAATATGAGGCACATTAATGAATGAAAAAGTGGTTGAAACTTAGAATCAAGATGCACTACACAACTACAAACTTACATATGTCAAAATTAAAGTATGTATTCCACAAAGAAATAAAACAAGCATTGTTACACCTTAAAAGATCCACAAAGAAAAGTACAAGCATTGATCCACAAAATCAAAGTATGTAACAGTCATGCCATACAACCATTTTGAATAAACCTAGAAGAAAAAACCAACCACTAAATGTATTTAAAAAAGTACAAAGTGTTACCTATTCACAGATTTGTTATCCACCAAGGTAGCAGAATGTGCAAGTTTTTGTATCTTATCTAAATCATGTTGTGCAATTGCATCTTTATCAAATATCGCATATGACAAAACAACTGCTGATGCTCCTCGCAAAATGTATTCCCCAATTGAATCTACAAGCAATATGAGAGAAAGTCATTCACATTGGATAGTTATGCCAATGGCAATAACTTAATCTACTATTAAAATGCCTACTTGTTGTGCCTATTGGACATATATGGATGAGGACAACAAGGTTAGTATTATAAATATTTATCAAAAGCTGTCATAGAAAAATTCTTCTATAACCTTGTTCCATAAGCTGCTTTAAACAGTTCATCAAAAGGAGTATTTGCAAAAAAAAATATAATATAGTACATAACCAAATAGGATATTGATTTTTTTTACATGCATCAACTTAACAAGAAACTTCACCATTAGTAAGTTCTAAACTATATGTTTGGAAAAAGAAAATGATGAAGAGTGAAGGTTTCCAAACAGAAATCCTTGAGGGGAAAAAAACAGCTGCTTCAAGCAAATAAATCAAATCAACACTGAGAATGAGAAATAATACTAGCATACCTATTAGTAAAATATTAGAGGATGAGACATGAAAAGGGTCAGGAATTAATGGTGGTAATGATATATTACACATAATAATCCTGAACCATGTATATCGTGGACCCATATTTATGTTCAGATGCAGTTTATAAAAACTTTTGATAATTGTAAGATGAAGGGATTTTAAATATTTACCCATATCTCTATAGTATTCTCCTAATGTGTTATAGATGGCCCTGGACTTAATATCACTCACTATATAACCCAACAGGAAAAACTGTAAAACTACCTATTGTTATTCCCTGAGAAGCAACCATAAAGATATGAGGAAAGGCCTTCTTCAGTGTTGATATGTACTGAAATCCACCGAGTGCAGAAACTGGATAAATCTATCACACAGCACAAGGTAAAAACCAAGTGTAAGAAATTATTTTAAAATATAAAATGAATTTTATGCTAGTCTATGATTGTGACCTTTAAGTGAATCTTGACAGTCAGATACATAAATCTTGACCAAAGGAGAAAAGCAGCTAAAGGTTGCTAGAATATGAATAACTCAAGGCATTCGTTATTAGGACTATGATAAGGTAGAAAATCATGCCAAGCACATGCTTCCTCCAAAAAAAACTCCGTAAGAACCCAAACTTAGTAGAAACATAAAATAAATACATGTGTAAGTGAATTAGTAATTTAACCTTAGTTGGAATCTTTATAATTATAATCCTTTAAAATGAAAAGTAAATTAAACATGGGACAGGTCTAATTGTAAAGATTAAAAAATCCTTCCCATCCTTTTTTCCAACACCTGTTGATTATCTTTCCACAGGCTAAATATTTTACAGGTTTGATTCTATTTTTTTTCTATCTATTTGTTCATTTTATTTATACCCTTTGCTAGCCATTGCATTAATGTAAATTTAGAATTATCTATGTATAATTTTAGAAGAAACTTATGAGACAAGCTTAAAAAAATGAAAACAGATTTTTGTTTAAAAAATAATTAAGTTGCCCCTGTGTTTATATGCATCTAGGAGGTATTGTTCCAAATAAACCAGATATTAACAACGGAAAATTGAAGAAATGGGAAAACAGCAGGCCAAAAAATCCAAAAGTCTCCACTTATCACTGCATAAGGGGATGCATATATATCAAGTGAATGTATTCTGCCCATATTTCAACACTCTTCAATACAACAAACATTAAAGAACATGCAAAGGCCTACCTTGACAATTTTAGCACCTTCATCACATGCTGACAATATCTGCATTGCATACAAATGATACAATGATCATTAAGAACCTAAAATATATATCAATCATGAGATTTGTAAAAGACTTGAACCTAAAAGTCGACTCTTACTTCAGTTGGAGTCATTGTGCCAGAAATATATAAAATTTCACCACTCTGAACATAATCCATTTCCATTATATCCTAATAAGCAATAAACAATTTTAAAGAAAAATGCACACTGGTTGGACATCCTAGTATGTCCACAAATAGTGCACTTCCTAATGAAATTTGACAGTCAATAATTTCCCAAGATAATTCAAACAAGAATAAGAATAGGGAAAAGAGGAAAAAAATAATAATAATAGTAAGCATAAACATTGAAATTTGAAATTTAGCACAAGCTGAGAAGGTATTTATGTATGTATATATATAAATAATTACAAACCTTAACAGTTGCAGGACTCATTAGAAATTTGGCTCTGACATTAATTGCACTTTTTGCATCCTCAATCTTGAGAACAGTTCCAACCTAAGGGCAATATCTATTCAGTTCAAACAACCGTTGAAGAGAAATGTGATTTCATGAAATAATATTGTATATGATAGGAGTCTTGATCATTAACATGTTAAAACAATCATAAGAATGCAATAGGGTACCTTTACAAGCTAGTAATATCCAGCAAGGAAGAAACTAAAAAAAATCTACCATCTTATAGAAATTTTGTGTGCAATTTCTTGAGAAATTAATTTATTAGTGTTCTAGACAAGACTAAATCAGAAAAAGGTTAGAGACTTTCGGTAAATTTTGGGGATGTCACTTAGAATTTAGAAGAAGTGTTGGAAGCTAGGTTGAACATTCCTCTTAATTGATGATATGGTACTTATCCACATGCATAACACATTCAACACTAGATCAATTTCAAATGCGTCAACTTTATATTTTTCCCAAAATTTCTACAAGACATTGTGATTTTGTTAGAAATAATCCACATAATAAATCAATATTCTCTGTTTGATAGCTAAGTAAAATTCAGAGAGAAGACAAAAATTCCAAGAGTAAGGATCAACAATTCTTGATGATAATCCTCATTTATGTGTCAATCAGCATGTCCATTAGGTGATGTGCTATACACAGACACAGTCCTAAAATTCAATGAACTGAGAGAATGCAATGACAATGATATGTTCTCCAAATTCATAAACTTTTGGCGGGTTCACCTGATATACACCCTAACAAAGAACATTGATGCCATGTAAAAAACTAGATAGAAACTTAGAGGATTAAAGCATACCTCTAGGGCCATTGTAGGATGCTCCTTCACCAGCTGCTGTAGAACCTGCACAGATCGAACCAAGCATATGAATTCTAAATCTAAGAACAAGACAAGTAAGGGAGTAGAAAAATTTAGGTAAACAACCTCAAACACACCTGGGGTTGACTCCACAATCTCCAACTACATGTAAAAAGAAAATAGATGATGAGAAACACACCATTAACATATATATGGCCCAAAAAGCATTTAAAGTAATTAACTACTAGGACCAATTTTAAAAATTAGACAAAACAGGCCATATAAAATGTCCTGAGTTATATACATATGACTCAAAATAAAAGAACATCAAAAGTATACTCACAACTGAAATGCCACCTGCTATTGCAGCTTTTGCAGCTTCCATGGCCACTTCTGCATTATATGTAGATGAAAATAAAAAAGTAAGTCAGCATAAAAGCAAATTAAAAAATAGTATTGACTATGGTTGTGACATGTGATAATTAGCATATTAAAAATTGAATTCAGAAAGTGAAAGCATCCCATGTTCATTGTAGTCCTGCATAAAACATCACTTCTCAGGTTGATATTAAATATTAGAGGACATGAGGTCAGTATATTTAAATTATCTAGACAATAATGAATTACATGTTGCACTTTCCTTCATTTGTAGATTTCAAATACTCTAATATGTATTCAACCAGCTATAGCACTTTGTACAACATGTTAAAAATGTGTGTTAATATTGGAACCAGGACTCAGTAACAACCATAGCCACAATATGGTTTCAGATCACTATATCAGTACCCTCATGTACAGGAATGAAATTATACAACATTGCTTTATACTGATTATTATAACACATAGCTCAAGCAATTTGCCAACTTAAATAAAAATTGAGCGTCTTAGTGTCAACTGGCATATCCATTAAAATGCACCGATGAATGATGGAAATAAGAAATTTTCAAATATATATATATGATTAATCTTAGCCAAAGTTTCACATCAATTTTGGTTCCATAAAGTTTAAATCACAATTTACAAAGCAAGTCTTGCTTGCCTTTGTTGTTTGGTTTAAGTTATTATTATTCTATTGTCAGTATGAAGTTATTGAAACATATATCAGCAATAAATATAATTGGCTTGCACTTCAAACAGGTTGTTGAGGAAAAGAATACTACTACTTCAAATGGTGTTGCAGTGTCATTATTCAAGAGGTGTGTTCATTATCTTTTTCCTATACCTTGAAGTACACACAGTTTATCTTTTTCCAAGGAATGCTGCTCTATTGGAGGCTTTGCACAAATTAACCAGAAACAGGACAATAAAGACTATTCATTCTCCAGCTGGTTTGATGCTAACTGGAATTTAGAACCACAGTCACAACCACAATGAAGATGGGACTGAAATACTAAATAGCAGTATTGCCAAAGGTGCTCAAAGCTGGACAGAATCTGAGAGTGCTAGAGGTACTGAAAACAGCAGCTTAGGATGCTAGAGCAGAAGATATTTTAGTACCAAGTTGTATTTTATTACATGAGAAATTTTGCCTTCTATTTTACATACATAACTCAGTTTCTGAATATTTTTATTTTATTTACATTTTAGAATCCGATGGTTGTCATTCAGAATACAAGGCTTAAACAGGATTAAAATGACAAGGTATGAGTATTTTTTTTTCTTTTTTGCATCAAATGATGAATAATTACTGATAGTAATAGATTGTTTTTATTATAACCTCTCGTGTTAATGCAGCAAAACATTCTTAATTTTCCTAAACTATTTCTGGATTTTGTGTTACATCCTGATTTTCTTCTTTGTATGTAGTGGCTAGGTATGGGTAACCAGGAGCTTCTTAATTATTTTAGTGCATATGATGTTGTGAAAGCTCGACACTCTTATGGCCCCAGGGACATCGGGGGTTGAGTGTTTTGATATTTGAAGCCTCAGCTATAGGTTATCTTGAGGCGGAGCGTCTACACAAGCACTTTGCAGAACAAGGAACTGATCGAGATGCTTGGTTTAGTCACCACCGTAGATTATTTCTCCCTGGTGGTCTGCGATAGCTCTATGGATACATGGCAATAAAAGAAGACCTGGACTTTTTCAACAGACATTGCCAAGGTTCCCGTTTCAGTCCTTTTTCCTTTCTTTGCTGCTGTTTGTTTTATGTGATCTGGTTGCATGTTAACAAAGCCATGTCTATGGAGACAGTATATTGAGTTTATTTTGGGGGTAACTTTTTATCTGAATTGTGTATAGGTAAATCTAGACTCAAATATGACTTGAGATCATACCAAGAGAACTTCGGCAAATGAACGAGGACAACCAGCTACTTATTGTTTTGAAGGACAGGAATGCCAAAAAACAAAAATAAACTAAAGCTCTTGAAGAATCTTAGTGACTGAGAAGCTGCGAAGGACAATGGAAGAAAATCGCATTGTGAGGTTGAGAACTAAAATGCAACATGAAGAGGACAAGGAATAGGTAATACTTACAGTTGTCAGTGAAAAACTTGTGGCTTTGCATGTGGCATGTAATTTTAGCTGTTGATAGATGAGTTTTGGATTTGCATCGGAATGAATTATTTCATTGAAAGTTGTTAGCTGTAATTTATATTTTTATAGTACAATTGCTGAATTTTCATTAGTATGTATAAGCTAAACTTCTCACATTTTCCTTCTTTTCATGGCTCGGATGGTTTTGTATATAATAATGTGATTTTGT
Organism: Glycine max; assembly: GCF_000004515.6. Lineage (NCBI taxonomy): Eukaryota > Viridiplantae > Streptophyta > Magnoliopsida > Fabales > Fabaceae > Glycine > Glycine max. The sequence goes on from NC_016089.4 coordinate 29,557,412, forward strand.
GTCAAAAGAACTTCAGTCTAACCTGTCAAATTAGAGGAGCAAGGAAGAAGAGATCTTCTTCGGCGGTTTGATCTATGAGCCTTCTGTCTCATAATAAATCTTTGGGCAATGTACTGAAATTTATAGAATTCTTTAGTAAAACAACTGATATTCTTAATTCTTGCAATGATTTAGTAAATGGTGGTTACTACTGTTTTGTTGTGGAGTCTGTTGCATACTTCCCGTGACCCACCCAGTTTTCCAGAGCAGCTTGTGTTGATTAATGAATTGATCCAATAGCTTTTCTAGTGAGTGTACTAATAATTTCATGTCACTCATAGTTAGCTCTTTTCTAGCTATCTGAAAAATAATTTATTCTTTTCAGACAGAGATTATTTCAATCCCAATTTGCTTTCCCTTCTGGTTTTTCCTTATCAATATTTCACTAATGTTTTCTTCTAGGTTATTACGAAATATTTCTTCTTTTTCTTGCTATTTTTGCTGACAATTGGATTCTCTCTCAATGAAAGATGTACATGCAAGAAGAATTTTTTAAGGAACAGATAAGAATCAGTCATGATTCAAGGGCTGCAAAGGAAGAAGAGTTTGAGAAGATGTAGCAGGAGAAACAAGAGAAAGTGAAGCCGTTAAGTACTAGCCCTTTAAATGAAGAGGAAGGGAGAGTCAAGTAAGCACTTTACATCACTTGAGATTATATGTTAGATTCAATTGGAGTGTTGGACTAATCCCTATAATAATTTATTCACATCTGGTGCTAGTATATTTTTGTAAATTTCGGGAAACACAATATCAAAGAAACCTAAATTCACAATAGTCTAACAAATTAATATTTTGAGAAGAGGTGTATATAAATTTATAGAAACAATGTAGTCCGGTTGTTTTGGTTGTGCACTCTTGCTATTTAAATTTTTCATTGGCCTATGATATTTGATTTCTTTGGATGATAGGGTGAATGAATATCTAAAATTTGTTGAGTTTCAAGATAAAGAAATGGAAAACTTTGTTGCTGAAGAGGAGAAACTCTGTCAAGGTCATAAAGACAATGTTGATGCAATGTGCAATGACGCGAAGACACTGGGAGGAAAAGGTGCAGTTGGAGGAAAGGTTTAATGAGGAGCTAGCCAAGCTCATGGAAAAGTACTCCCTATCTCACCCAGAAAAGTCCAACGGTATCTGATGATAGGGTGTAGCACATAGCAGACAAAAAGATGAATACAACAATATAAACACAAGATAAATGGAGAGTGATTGTTCTAAGTTGAAGACCCCCATACATCAGCATTTTAGTGCTTCAAGACAAGGATATATGCCTGGAGAATTGAAATACAAAGCTTGCTAAAATACAAATGACATTGCATATTTTCTGTTCTATGGTACTAGTGGCTAGAACTTTTAATGTGATTGATTTTAAGCGCAAATTTTATGAATAGCAGCAAATTTAGATGGAGTAAAATACACCACATAGGTTATTTTTGGCTTTGGTGAAGGGTATGAACAGAAGCCCTGATATCTCTGTTGTAAGAGAAGTACTAGCAGACTCTAACATTCTATTATATATTAGTTACAAAATTTATTGAAAACTTTAAAATCATCAATGAAACTCATTAAATAAGACATAAGTGTAATATTTTGAATTTCTAATGAATTTCCATCGAGGCTACTAATACATTTCTGAAGACACTCGTTATGAATCGATTGGACTCCCATAACCACATAGAAAGACTAATCCTTCAAAGATATATCTCCAATCATATCAGCTGTTGAGCTCTTGATAACTTTCAGGGAACAGAGAGATAGGCTTAGGATAGAGCATGCAAATGCAGTTAGGGAAGTCAAAGTGCTAAGAAAAATTGGGATGCTTTCTTAAAACATGTTATCATTTCTTGAGTTGATAATTAATGTTGGTTTAATATACACTCTCCTAAGAGGCCACTTGACCTATAATTTGACAAAGGGATGAAGGAAACTTTGGAAATGGTACCACTGTCCAGCCTTACAATGGACTTGGGCTATGCACACCACTGTCAAACCTTTGCTCAAACAGACAGCAGTGTAGCTTTTGGGATGCATTCCATGTATCTGAAAAGGACAATAGGCTTATTCTGGAGGAAATTATGTTAGGTTCTAAAGGCTACATGAACCAATCAACCTTAGCAGCATCCTATCTTTGGATGCAATTACCACATGCAGATTAAACAAAACCAGTAATTCTAGAGCTTCTTTTGACCTTCCATGCTACTTCATGACATTTCTCTGTGTACTTTACCTTATTAATTGTAATGATAGTTATATATTAAACAATTAAAATTCATATAGTATTGAATGCTTTGTATAGAGGAGTCATTATTCACACCTTCATTACATAATCCAAAACGTTACCTAATAACCAGTAATTTAACAATGAATCAATAAGCAAAAGGAAACCAATCAACACCTAACACAAACACAACATACCAAATAGGAGAATAATTTGCTATTGAGGAAAGTCTGATAGAAACTTATTTAGGTTGTTCCAATGTCTACTTCTACACTATGCTAACAACAAATTTCCCTAATTTGCTACATCTAATCCAAGCTTGTACATTCCTTTTTTCTTTCAATTCAAACCCTACTTTCATGTTTTTAAATATTGATATTTTTATTACATATATGTTTCAAACAATCCAAACCTTCACTATGCATCAAGCACACAAAAGTAAGAAAATAGCCACTGACCCTTTTGCAGCCAAGTCAACAATGTAACACTGGTTGGTTACAATGAACTTGTTCATTACCAGCGCCTTCCCTGCAACGACCATTACCATACATCAGCACTAAACCAAGCTTAGATGGTACCCGCGACATGTCTTCAACACTACACCAAGCTTAACCTAAGTAAGTAAGTAAGTGATCAACGTACCGTGGGCAAAGCCCTGATCTTCACGAAGTGCCACTCCTTGATTCAAATTAACTGCGACGCGAGAAAAGTCGTCGAAGTCGTCGGGTTGAATGGAAGAACAAATGACTAAGGGTTGAAGTTGATGCAGCCAAGATCAATGTAGCTTTTCTTCTTCTTTTTCTGTTCTCCAGCGCCCAAGAGCCAGCTCTGTTGGGTCTCGTCTAAAGCGCCTCGGTCCAGCTCCTGGAGATTCTGGCTGTGCTCGTCGTTCGTGGCGGAGTCGGTCGCATGAATCTCCAGCGGGCCTCCCCACGGATCTCTAGCTAGGGTTTGATTTGCAACAAAGAGGGGCTAGGGTTCAAGCTGTACGATTTGCAACGAAGAGGGGCTGGGTTTCAAATGACTAAGGCTTGAATGCAAGGTGTGGGAGCTGAGTGCTATTCACGTGCTTATATTTTTTCCCCAATTACGACATGCTTTAATTTAAACCCGTAGTTACATCTTTTTGCATATAACATTCTAAGGCGGTTTTTAATAACCGCCTTAGAATGTGTGTCGTAAAACGCAAATTTTTTTATAATAATTACAAAAGTGTCACTGCCCCGCCTTTTACATCAGGTGTACAATGACCGATGTAGATCAGCAGTCGTAAAAAGTGCTTTTTTTAGTAGTGCATGTTTCACATACATGGTTTAAGAATTTTGCAAATAAAATCGGCTAATAGATCAACTAATAATAAGTTAATAGAACTAATATATTTTTTATTTTTTGTTTGTTTTCGCAAACATGATCATATATGTGCAAATTTAAATTGATTAATAGTATACACACTATTATAAATGTTACTTTTTTGTTATTTTTATGAGTAATACTATTTATTCAACAGATTCAGATATGTCTATGATATTTGTATCAAAGATATTTAGGTTATATTATAGATCAATTTGACTGCCAATATATGAATCTGCCAAATAAATTGAATGCTGGAGCATTTTTGTCATTGGGCTTATGTTAGATTATTAATTGGGCCTGAACAAACTGAGAAGATGAGGGCACAAGATCAAATTCATGGACTTGAATTCCTGCACCTTCCTATATGTATCCTACATCTTCCATTTTAAAAAAAATCTCAACCTATCCCTTCTTCCACTTCTTTTTCCCACAGAAGCAACAAACACATCCCCTACTTTTCATTCTTCTCTTCTTCCTCCAATGCACTCCGTTTTTCAATTGTTCTCTTCTTCTCCAACTCAAGTCTTCTTCTCGTAGCCATCAAGGGTTCCAGCGCAAAAGTCTCTCTTCTCCTCCAATTCTCCATGTTGTAGGTACATTTCAACTTCACATTCACGTCGTGGACTTTTTTTCAAAAGAAGCTTTCCAGAACATCCATTTCAAAAGAAAAAATAGTCTTTTCCAGAAAGCTTGTTCCGAAAATGACTATTTTACTTTT
>NC_016089.4:29561839-29574655 GCF_000004515.6 Glycine max
TTAAGAAGGAAGGGACCGAGAGAGGAAGCAGGGGGAGGTGTGCCGCGTCGAGGGAGGAGGTGTGTTGCTAGGGGAGGAAGGAGGAGCAGCCTTCGCGTGGGAGGATTCTCTAAGGGAGGTAGGTGTCAAGGTTGGGGAAGGAGGTGCTAATTCATTAAGGGTAATAGGGTAATTTCAAGCCAAAGGGGGGGGGGGGTGTAGGATTCACATAGGGAGGTACAGGATTCAAGTCCCTCAAATTCTACACGATATGGCAACCCAGTAAAAAGAAGAGAAGATCAACTAGGTTGAGATGAAGTAGTAGGCTAGTGAGTACAACTTTGTTGCCAAACAATATGTTGTGCCTAGGCACACTGGGCCCAAAATTGAGACTGCCACACACGATGCCACCAAGCCCGAAATCGAGACCTTCGCAAACAAAACAATTGGCCCAGGGTTGACGATGCTACATACTCAACTACATACTAAAACACTAGGCCTCATCCTAAGACTGCCACATATACCACTAGTGGGCCCGGGCATGTGATTTCCACATGGGAACTGCTTAGGGTACCCAGCATTTTTGCTGGTACACCCAGCAATTTTCCAAAATATCGAAAATGCCCTTATGGGTATTTTTGGTTATAAATAACAGATTAGCTTTTTCATTTCTGCAACGCCTTTTTTTTTTTCATAAAATCGCACTCCCTTAGTGTAACTTGCTTTCGTTAGTGTCTTTTTGTTAGCGTTTGTTGTTGCCGGTGGTGTACGTGCATTATTTACGGATATACGGTGAAGTTCGGTGGTTTTCCGTCGCCGAAGAAGAAAAGGTGTGTATTTTTTTTATTGAATGTTGTATTTAGATGTTTATTACAGTAATTAATCGTTAAACAGATTTGGTATTTAATTGAATGATGTATTTAAATGTTTATTACAACAATTGATAATTAAATAAATTTGATATTTAATTGAATGATATATTTAGATGTTTATTACAGTGATTGAAAATTAAACAATTCTGGTATTTAATTGAATGATGTATTTAAATGTTTATATATGTAAAAAAAATACATTATTAGATTAAAATTAATTGTAATAAGGTCAAAAAATACATCAGTAGATTTATGTTAATAATGTATTTTTTTACATATGTAAATTTTTATTAAATCTATGATTTTTATTTACAATTTATATATGTAAACAAATTAATTATTAGATAAAAATTAATTATCACAAAATTTATTATGTAAATTTACATGTGCATTAAATATACATTAGAAATTTTAGTGTTATATATAGCGACATTAATTTTGAGGCTTGACAAGTGTGAATGGTGTTGGAAGTAAACAAAGTGCCACAAGCTTCTCTTTAACACAAACACAAATGATTTATATGGTCTTTTATTTTTATTTTTTTAATTTAATTCTTTATCTTTAAAAAATTCAATTTGACCCTTTATTTTATTTGTTTTAGTTCATTTTAGTCTTTTATCTTTTTAAAAAGTTTATTTAATCTTTTATTTTTTTTGTTCAGTTTGATCATTTATCTTATTTTTTGTTTAATTTGATTCTTCGATGTATTTAATTAAGATTAATGTCCTCAATCATTTAAAATGAACTTTTAGTTCAATTTTTTCCTCTTTTCCTCCACCTCATTTTTAACAAAAAAAAATTCATTCATAAATGATTGACAACTCTTAAATGGACCGAAGGATCAAACTCAACAAAAAAATCATAAATAATCAAAATAAACTTCTTAAAAGATAAAAAACTATAATGAATAAAAAAAATAAGATAAATGATCAAATTAAATTTTTTAAAAGATAAATAACTGAATTTTGTAAAAAAATAATATAAATGAACAAATAATTCATTTCAACTTAACACATTAATTAACCCTTCTAAGGATTTGTTGCTATGAAGTTGGTCATGCTCTATCAACAAGATTTTAGCCTCGATCGCCAATGACTTGTAAAGGTAGTTTAATACTTTATTATCAGAAATTCTATGGAATTAATATAAAGGAATTTGCAACAAAAAAAGAGAAATAACTAAACTGAAGAAACAAATTAATGGACTAAATTTAGAGTTTTAATAAACATTAAACAACTAGAAGTATAATCTTTTCTTTTCTTTAGCAAGTATTTTCTTTCATTTGTAGTTTCCACTTTTATTAGATTTTATTAGGAATTTGTATAAGTTTTCACACCATCAAACTAATCAAAAATTAACTTTTTTTTTATGATTTTCAATGTACTTGTAGTAAAAAAGTTAACAGACTTCATATATCTTAACTTTTTATTGAATGAGAATATAAAAATATTATTTATTTACTTGATTATTCATTCACGCTTTATACTTTTAGCTTTAATTTCCATGCACCTTTAATGAGAAAATTTTACACCGGAAATCAATTAAAAATTACCGATATTTTAAATTTTAAGTTTTTTTTAAATTTTTATTTTTAAATTAATTATTGTAAATTTTTAAATTTTAATTTCCACTTATCACTTTGCTCATTAGATGACAATATAAAAAATTTACACCAATAGTACATGCACCATTTATTCTATCCAAGTTTAATTTATCTGCATAGGCAATGTAATATATATATATATATATATATATATATATATAAATTATTGGAATGATTTTTTTAAGTAATTATTACAAAATCTAACTACAGTTTCTAAGTTGATGATAGTATAAAAATCCATTACATACATCATTTAAACTATATTTTGAGTTTAGTTTTTATGGATTGTTATTATATAAAAATTAGATTCATCGTTGGCAGTGGTCTAAATAACTTAAAATATCAGTGAAACAAAAGACTAACCAAAAGCTGTTCCTATAGCGTTACCTTAGCCTCTTTCTCGAGATCTACATTTATATATGATAATATCACTAGTGGACAGCGAACAAAAAGATGCCACACTAAGAAAGCAATCAAATCAGGAACAAGGTAGTTAGGGACATGCGGACTAACTGCTCTGACATTGATCGCTCTACCAACTAGCCTTCCGGGTGGGCTTATAATTAAGACACTGATTGATTTGCAAGATCTATATACAACTTATGGGTTTGAATCCCATAAGAGCTACGTAACCATTTAGCTTTAGGGCATGAAAGAATTGTATATTGAGAAATTTTAAAAAAATATGTGTAGTTTGAGAAAAGATAAGAGACAGAAGGTATTGTTTGAGAAAAAAAACCCTAACCTAGACGAGACATATGTTTTTACAAGTTTTTCAGCTTATAACTTTATAATAGTCCATTGCTTAATATATTATATAATATTAAAAATATACATTTTATTATTATGTGTTGGATTTCGATTCAATCATTTTTTTTTTCTGCTTGCAAGGAACCAAAAGCCCCCAACAAAAGAAGAATTATACAGGAACACTAAAAGCTGTCTTATCTGCACAAAGCATTGGCAGAACAAAATCTGGAGGATCAACAAAAAAGAGACTCTGCCCCATTGAAAGCCCGAATTTGGCCATAGCACCAGCGGTTAAATTTCCTTCTCTTAGAATGTGCTTAAAGATCACCTGCAGATACGGTTGAATAGCCTCCTTGATAGCCCTAACCATTGGAAAGGCTTCATTAGAATCATCCCAGCCTTCGTTCACCAAATCTATTGCTTCTCTAGAGTCTGATTGAAACTCCAGTTTGAAGAGAACACGCTCCCTGGCTAGTTGAATGCCATGAAAAATGGCCCATAATCCAGCTTGAAGAACTGAACTACGACCCAAGTTACAAGCAAAAAGCTCCATGCGCTGAATTCTTGCAATGCTCTCCTCTATGCTCCATGTTTGGTTTCTGAAAACAGTGTGATTCCTACTCTTCCAAATCATATCAATGGTCAAACCAAACGTACGGGGTCAAGCCACTGGAAACATTGACCCACCTCTCAGATTTTGAAGCATCCAGTCATGAATATTCCCTGCAACAAAGAAAACATTATATAAAATTGGGTTGATCCTCCACCACAACTCCTTCGCAAACTCACATTCCCTCAAGCAATGAAGCATCGTCTCTTTATCAGCACTACACATAGGCAGGGACGGAACTAGGCACGGGGGCACCGGGCTGTCGCCCCTCTTGAATAAATAAGCTACTTATTATCTTCATTGAAAAGTTATTCCCAACCTTATATGTTTAATTTTTTAACATTTTTAATAACAAACGAATTTTAACTTTTTATTGTGGGTCCATTGACTTTACAAAATAAAAATCAAATTTTAAACTGTTGAACTTCCTCTCTACATGTTAGTGGTAATATGTTGTATGTGAGTTCATTAACAACTATTAATTAGTTTCTCGTTCAAAATTTCAACTTAGTTGGTTTTCTGTTATTTTGTTGTAACAGTTAACAATGAGGTAGTTTTAGTTGGCTAGGTCAGTTAGGCTTGAAATAGTACTTCTATTCTATTTTTGTGCATAGTTTAACAGTAGAGAGTTTTTTTCGATTCTTCTCTAGGATATGAGGCACAATTTGTAACATAGATAAAAAGAGAGATTGTACCCTCAAAGGGATCATTCAGAGTTTAATCAAAGTGGTTGTTGTGAGGAGATTTAAAGTTTATTTGCTCTAGTCAAGTCATGATTCTTTGAAGTTCTTTTTTCATTTTTTTTTTCATTTTCGCTCATTCTTGGCACAACAAATTGGTGTAGTGAGCGTGGAACGATTCAAGCAATGGGCTTGGCCAAGTATGAGGTTGAAAAATTAACAAGGCAAAATGATTTTGGGTTGTGGTGATTGAAGACGAGAGCCCTTCTTGTTTAGCAGGGACTACTGGAACCACTTGATGGAGAAGCCAAACTTTGATGGGGATAAGAAAGCATTGTTGTAGAAGGCACACAGTGAGATTATCCTCAGTCTTGAAGACAAGGTGCTAAGGCAAGTCTCTAAGGAAACAACTGTTGTTGGGGTTTGGTCAAAGCTTAAAGGTTTGTATTGTGAATGTATGATGATTTTGAAGATGCCAAAGAAGAATCAAACAAGGTCGCTTCAAAGGATAAACATTTACTTCAAGATTAATTTAAGATTGCTTCAACAAACAAAGCCCTGTTTCAAGATTCACTAAACAAAGGGTTTCAAAGTCATGTAAGGCTCTGGTAATCGATTACCAGGAAGTGTAATCGATTACCAGAAGGGAAGGTTGGAAAAGAGTTGTTGAAAAAGGTTTTGAATTTGAATTTTGAACATGTAATTGATTACCATATGTCTGTAATCGATTACTAACAATGAAACTCCTGAAATTCAAATTCAAGAGTCGTGACCCTTCAAATTATCACTATTAGAAAATACACTTTCAACATCGGTTATTTAGAACATTCTACATCGGTTCTAAAACCGATGTTGAAAGTGCCGATGTTGAATGTATCAATGTTAACATCGGTTTTGTAAAACCGATGTTAACATATATATGACAACATCGGTTCTCGGAATACCCGATGTTAAACACAATGAGCAACAGCAAAAAAAGTGTACGCATGATGAAGGTTGACATCGGTTTTGCAATAAAACCGATGTTAATATGTTATATTAACATCGGTTTTCTAGAAAAACTGATGTTAATGTAATATATTAACATCGGTTTCCTACGATAACCGATGTTAATATATTCCATTAACATAAGTTTTTTTAGAAAACCGATGTCAATTTTGATGATGCATACACTTATTTGGTGTAGTTCTTTGTGTATAACATCGGTTATGTGTAGATAACCGATGTTAATATACAAGAGTTGACATCGGTTATCTACAGATGATCGATGTTAAAATACAAACGCTGACATCGGTTATACACAAATAACCGATGTTAATATACAAACGTTAACATCGGTTTTCTATTACAACCGATGTTAAGGTTCATGTCGACATCGGTTTTTGGAAATAACCGATGTTGTTTATCATATTAACATCGGTTTTTGTTAATAACCGATGTTGTTTTCAAGTATTTTTTTTATATATATACTTTATGTTTTTACAGTAAATTCAAAATTGTACCTGTCAAATGTAATTTCAAGCCCAATTCACAGCAAATAAACATTTTATTCTGCTTTCAAACAGTTTTAATGATAATAAACATCAAATAATTGATTTATCATAAAGAACAATCATCAAATGAATTCAATGTTCATATTACATAGAAAATGTCAAAAATGTTAAACCAAAGTAAACTAAAGCTAAAGATAATGTCCCTAAATCCTAGGCCTGATCTCTAACTCGAAGATAAAACTGTGCCCACTGGATCCGCAATGCCTTTAATCTCTCTGGCTCCAATGGTATAGGATCGTTAAAATACTACATGATGAAATAAATCATAATAAGTTAATGATGTAATACAAATTATAAATAAATCGATTTTGTTTGAAATAAACTTACCGCTTCCCAATTATTCCTAAAAGTTCCTAAAATGATGGTGGACATCTAGTGCATCACATAGTAGCCGCACTCAGTACTTCCTTTTTGTCTATTACACTAAATACATAATGAAGTTTGGATATTAATTAAACAACTAGTGTACAGACACATAAAGAAATATATATAAGTGGAAGTTTTATGTAAATGACGTACCTTGACAACAATCCACCTAGTAGAAGCCTTTGATTTAGGTTGTGGAGCATCATCAAGACCTTTTAAAGTACTGTTCCAGATGAGTAACAATTAAAAAATGGTGTTGTACGTTGAGGTATTACAATGCAAATGTATTGAAAAGAACACTAACCTATTAATAATCCCCTTAAGGTAGTTGTCTGGCCTGTTATGCAATGAACAAAACCAGACAACTAGGTGTTCCTTGGGCAGGATGACCATCATCTGCTAGTGTCCGCTGCAGTGGAACCTAAAATGGGTTAGTACATTAGTAAACATTAATTAAATTTAGTTATTTTGTGACTTACCCATTTAGGTAGGCTCTAAGATAGACATCGCGTTGTGAACTCTGCATCCAACTCTTTATGTAACTTTTAGACTCAAACTGCGATTGCCCAGACCTATGAATGGACTATGGCTCGAGGAATCCATAAATATCAGAATTCCCCACTCGCATACATGTTTCAGTGAGATGCCTGTTTATGTTAAGTCAAAGTTAAATATTTATGAATTGAAAGCAATAACTTAGGTAATTAAAAGTAATATAAAATGACTTACAGAATCCACAACTGTAACACTGATATGCTGAGACATTGACCACCGTGTGCGATTTCGGAGAGGTCTTCGTACTTTATGTAGAGGGGGAAATCTGGATTAAAGACCCCGAACACGGTGGCATCCCATCTAACCTGATAAGGCCTCAAGAAAAGCTCTGGGATGGTCAATGTCATCAGATAAAGCGGATCATCGACCTTCGGATCGGGCTTTGGAGGTGGTTTTGCCGGAGACACAGCTACTTGTTCATGAAACAAAGTTAAATAGCCTAATTTGAGGCACGCTTAATGAATTAATTTAAAAAGAAGAAACATATAGTAAGGACAATAAGTACCTGCTGTGATAAAGACTTGACCAGATGTGTCGACCAAGCAAGGAAGGTGACGGTTCATATCAGAAGGTGTGAAGTGTTTGCCCCACTAAGGAAACCTCATTAGTGGGTACAGGAACTGGAGCATCTGCATCTGTAACCTCCTCCACAGTCACCTTTACTTGGCCAGACAACAAAGGAGTGCTATGAACAACAGTGGATCCCTCATAAACTCTCCTCATGGCAACTAGGCGGGCAGGATCTGCTTCTATGTACAAGCCGCACCTGTCAGAGTCACCTGTCTCATGATCGTTTCCTGAGGGATCAACACAACTCCCCTTTGTGCTCACTCAAGGACTGGAAGGACCAACCAGAGGGCCAGGAGGCACTGCAAGTCCCTAAGATTGCATCTGCGACTGAAGCTGGGACTGCATGTGGCTGAAAGATGCCATGACCTGCCGCGTCACTTTCTCTGTGATGGACTCCTCTAGCTGGTCCCTGATTTGCTGGGTCAGCTGTTGCAATTCGTCAGGAGGCAGGGAGGAAGAGTTGCGGGACGTCCGTGGAGCCGATCCAAAGTATTGCTTGATGGTGACACCGGCTCCAGCAGCACGGACACGTCCAGGGTGCTCTGGACGTCCAATAGCAACAGCGAGAACATCCTGACGTCCATGGGGGACGAAGGATCCCTGTGTGGTATGCTCCTCAAAGGAATCCTGCACAAAAAACACACAGTGGTACATGGCATTCACAAAATATTGAAATATAATTGTAATGGTTAGTTGAAAATTACTTACAATCTTCTCAGTGATTTCCTTTGCGACCTCAGTCGTCATCTCCCCTGTTTTCTTCGTGCGGACCATCTTCCACTTCACGTGGCGTCTGATCGGGGATAGAGGGTCGATGACACCATCAACGCTTCTTGACTGTGCAACTTCCTCCAGCTTCTTCTTCGTCTTCTCAGCCAGGAGCTTCTGCTCCAAATAATCATAACCCCCACGAGACAAAACATGGGGGGTAGTATTCTGCTTCTGGATGGCCTGTGCCTTCTTGCGCACATCCTGAAAAAAATTAAACAATAATGTTTGACATTGGTAGAATGAAGTATAACAACATCATGTTTTTTGAAAAACAACTTAAATGGCAAGGAACATACCTCCCAAGAAGGGTCTCTTCGAGTCTGGCAAAACTGGGCCCACTTTTCCTTGCTGATGTCATATTTCTCACAGACAGTGTCCTCGACACCGTCTTGATCGGCTGCAAGGGCCCATTTCCTCGTGAGGTTTGATTTAAACTGCCTCCATCTCTCCCCCACGGTCTGCAGTAACTTCCTTTTCGTCCTACTGTCAGAAGCCTATGGGATATCAAATTCCGCCTGACAACATGAAATAAAGTTTATTTGTTACAATAATGTAGTTTTTGGCTATTAATTAAACAAAATCAAATAAGAAAAGAAAAATACCTGAATATCCACCCAAATCAGGTCCTTCTGAGCAGTAGGGACCTCCTTCCAGTTCTCGTAGGTGACGTCCACCTTATCACACGCCACAATCCCCAAATATGTTCTTAATTTCTTCTTGTGGGGACCGTCGGCCTTCCCGGTAGCAGGATCAACATGCACCACTGGTCTCTCAGCACCAGGTGGTCTAGTGGACAACGATCGTAGACGTAAGGCTTTGCGTGTCCGCTTCACGGCAGATGGTGAAGCTGATGCATCTGAAGGAGGAGGAGGAGGAGGAGGAGGGGAGGCAGGTGGAGAATCCATGATCTTTTATACAATAACATACAACAACATACAAAATAGGGTTAATCAAAAGAGGATTAGTCATAAGTTTTTTTTTGGAAGGCAAAAGTATAATATTATTAATAAAACATAACAGTACCAGAGGTACTGAGGAGATTAGATACAAGACACCCAAGGTGCCACCTTCCAAAAACAGAAAACCCAACAAAACCCCACCACAGAAGGAGATAAGACAAATTAACCAAAGGACTCCGAAAGATTGGTAGACCAATGGTTAAATAAAGTATTGAAACCTTTCTCACTAGCTTTTAACCAAGACCAAGCAAGAAATAAAGCATCATCCATGACTTTGGGAGGGTCAAAAGGGGTGCCCTAAAAGTGATTTAGTCGTGCTTTTTAATTGTGATTTGGGGCAACCATGTTATAAAAAGTCTATTACATGTAATCAACAGTCAATGTATGCTTGATGGAATATAAATACTATATCTTCAGAAATACACATGTACATGGCATCCTTAGGACTTCATCCAGCTGATATTTGTCGCCAGTTTCATCATCCACCACCTTTACCTTCTTTTCCTTCTCACGTTTATTGTTGTTAAACCCATATTTATGCCTTCTTCCCTTCATGTCTTGTTTTATAACAACTTTAGCCGAATTTCCTATCTTCAGCACAGTTGAATCTCCTGTCTTATTCTCCAATGACACACTTTGATGGCCTGCATCTTTTTTCTTCATATGTTCTAGTGCTTCAGCTTCAGAATGCATAGAGCAATTTGAACTTTTCAGTCATCACCAAAGGCTTCTGCATCAGCATTGACACTCTCTACCCTCTTTGGTTTATGCTTCTGTGTTGCATTCCGTGCTTCCTCCTTATAATTCTCAGATTTATTAGAGGTCTCACTAGAAGAATCAACACCAATCTGTGCTTGTTCCTCCTCTACGAACTCAATATCTTTTGTTTCACCTTTGCTTTTGTAAACTACACTGTAATTACAAAACAAAAGTTGAAAGGAAAGATATTGAGCTGGTAGACGAGGAAGAAGCACAGATTGGTGCTGATCATTCTAGTGCAACCTCTAATAAATCAGAGATTTATAAGGAGGAAGCACGGAATGCAGCACAGAAGCATAAACCAAAGAGTGTTGAGTGCTTAAGGTGCCATATGGATTCATTCCATCACGGGCTAGTCCAAGTCTAAGATTTCTTGGCTCTTTCCCGAAATCCGGATACAAACCACCAATCTTCTTCCACTGCGAGCAATCAATCGGATGACGGACCATTCCATCAGAAATCCTTCCATTTGCATGTCATGTAAGGTCTTTTGCATCATCCTCATTAGAAAAAAAACGCTTAAACCTTGGAATGATTGGAAGATACCACAAAACCTTCGTTGGGGGGCCCTTGTTGGAGTTTTCATCAGAACTACTTTCTTCTTCATCCTTCACTTTGTACCGTGAAGTCCCAAAGATAGGGCATTTGGACATTTCTTGGAATTCATGCCTGTACAATATGCAATCATTGGGGCAAGCATGAATCTTCTGATACTCCATACCCATCGGACACAATATCTTTTTCGCCTTATAGTAACTTTTAGGCAATGTGTTGTCCTCTTGAAGCAGATTGTGCACTACCTCTAGCAGTGAGGTGAAACTTTTGTCACTCCACCCATACTTAGCCTTCACATTAACCAGACTTAACACAGCAGACAACAGGGTTAAGGAATTCTTGCACCCTGCATACAAAGGCTTCTTAGAATCACTCTGCAATCCTTCATACACAGGGGTGTGTGCTTGCTGGAAAGACTCTTGTCCAAGGTCACGAATCATGTCATCTAACCGATCTCCTATTTCTACATCAAATGGTTCAGATTGGGACCCACTCTGCATGTCTGTGACTTCACCATGCCATATCCATGTCGTGTAATTCTTCTTAATCTCATCACACAATAGATGGTCCTGTATGTCATCGAGTAATTGTCATCTTCCATTCAAACAGTTGATGCAAGGACAATAATATTTTCCTTCTTCATTCGGTTGACCTCTTTCTGAAGCAAATTGCAAGAACTATTCGACGCTATCCTCATATTCTGGACTCATGAGACTTTCATTCATCCAACTTCGATCCATCTAAGCAATTCCATGCATGAAAATCTCACTTTTTTATTTATAGGTGTGGCCCTATCCCATTTAGGAAAACTGTCTTTTACGTTAGCTTCAAACGTCAGGGTTACCATTATTTACAAAAATTTGACTAAATTTCGGCAACATTTCGCATTGGTCTCCAAGTACACGACATGACATCGGTCAAATGAATTTCCCGATAATCAAGTATGCACTCAGAGAACAACTTGAAATGCATTGAACCGAAATTTAATCAAATTAATGAAAATAATAATAACCTTCACGAATGAATCTAACATAAAAATACCAGTCTCCCCAAACTGTCCAAATGGACAATTCAAGACTAAATACAATGACTAATGCAAACTGTCCGCAAGAGTCATTGCATTCAGTCTCAAATGGGAATCTAAGGTTCACTCACCATGAACAACAATTGTTTATATAGCAAATTACACTTATCACATACAAGAACATACAAAAGGTAAAATTCAATTACAGACAAATATAGACATCAGCAGTTGTTTATGTAACTAATTTCAAATGCTGGGTTTCAAGGGTGTTTATGCTTTATTATTGTAGTTGGGTATATGTGTGTGTGTGTGTGTGTATCATGAGGGTCTGTGTGTATCATGAGTACCAATGTTGTGTTAGCCATTCTTTGCAGATCAGCCAACAAACTGCAGATATATCTACAAAGAATAGGAAATTGGGATTGAAATTGATACCAATGTGAAGAGAGAAGAGGTGGAGAAGCTGGTCAATGACTTCATGGCGGGAGAGAAAGGAAACAAAATGAGACAAAAGATCGTGGAGTTGAAGAAGAAGGCAGAGGAAGCCACTACACCCAGTGGTTGTTCATTCATGAACTTAGACAAATTCATTAAGGAGGTGTTGCTTAATTAGATAAACCGAAAAAGTTTCTTCTAGAAATCAAAATTCTCCTTGCTTGCCTTGAGATAGAAAGCCGAAACAATTATTGGATTTTGCCCTTAACATCTTAGCATCGGATTCTCGCTCCTCTTCTGTTCCTTTTGTTGTGGTCCTAAAACATCATAATGATCCTCTTCTCATTATTTTAGGAACCAATCAAGGCTGCAGAGAAATCTCATGTACCTAGCTGCAATAGCTGATTCTCAACCACAACCATCTCCATTGGCTGGTCAGGTACATCATACTCTTGGGGATATCATTGCAACAACTTTTCTTAGTGCTTCAACAGTAGCAAGGCATGCACAACCAACTTGGCATGTGCTCCAGTGGAAGTCAAGGCCTCCACATGCTGCAAAGTGAAGCCACTAATGTTGGAGGAAATGCAACCATAGGAACCGGAGGAGGGTTTCCGGACTTTGTATGCATCGGTAGTGGCAAGCAAGATATTGGAATCTCTGGTGAAGGCAGAGGAGGAAACTCTAGTGGCCACTCTGGTGATGGTGGTGAGACACTTAATTACCTGAAAGCTGCTGGTGATGGAAACTGAACTAGCCAGGGAGAATGGTAAAA
>NC_016089.4:29575757-29600107 GCF_000004515.6 Glycine max
TGTGCAGTAGTTATGTGCAGATTCTGCAGGCTCATGGGTACTACCACTGCTGAGCTGTTGTTGAATCAGTAAAGAAGAACAAGAGTTCAGTTTCTGCTGATAAGTCCCTAACACTGATTTCCATGTTTTATAGGTTTAAGGATACTTGGGTGTGGGGAGCTGCATGTAATGGGATCTTCTCTACCAAAAGTTCAATAAAAAACATATATATAGATAATACAAGAGAGAGAGAAAGGCAGTGGCAGTCACAACATATATATAGAGAAGGGCAGTAGATAAAATTACAAAAACATTCAACACTAACAATGACCAAGTTCTGAGAGTTAAAATCACAGTAAATACTTCAAAGATATCAGTCCAATGAAAGAAAGGTCACGTAGAGAGGCATGAACATATTAGTCCAATAAAAGAAAGGTCATGTAGACAGGCATAGCATAAGTTACAAATATACCAGTAATGCATACAACAACAATTTCAAATTAGTTTTCGAATCAAAGATATAAATACCTGAGTTCGAGGCTTCAGCACAATTGACTTTCTAGCAATGGCCGCAGGACCAGTTTGAATTTTCAAACAGCAATGACCACAAGATCAACAATGGCTAAAATTGCTCCTAATGGAATCTGAAAATAGTATGGCAGCATAATTTAGTGTTTAGCAAATTAAATAAAAAAAAGGCTAAATGACATTATAAATAATATATTTGATTTTGTCCTGCATCCATTTCCTTCCCTCTATCTAGTTTGGACTCTTATACTCAAATTACTTGCTAACTTTCTTCTATATTCACTCTTGCATTTGTGGGAGCTTGTGATTATGCTTAGTCATGTTAATTTCTTCTATATTCACTCTTGCTTGTGACTAATATTTATGCCCCCTGTGATTTAAAAGGTAAAAGACAGCTATGGCAGTCTTTGAGTACAAGGAAGCTTCAATCTCATGTGGACTGTTGGTGTCTTGTAGGGGATTTTAATTGTATTAGACATCTCTCTGAGAGAATGGGTAGCAATCACAGTAATTCAGACTCTCAAAATTATGGACTGGTGGCTAAAGGATAAAGGGTTCCAGAATTTGGTGAAACTAGAATGGGTAATTATCACCCTCAGGGATGGGGGGTTTAGTTCTGAAATAGAAAATCAAGTTCATCAAACAGAGAATAAGGCAGTGGAGTATATCTCAGGGTCATATCAGTACTAGAAAAGTCCTTAACCTAAAGAGGGAGCTGAATGCTTTGGAGGATGGTCTCACCAACAGAATTTTATCTCAAGATGAAGTCAAAATTAAGAAATCACTCCAGGAACAACTCTAGAATGCAGCCTATGTAGTTGAATCTATGTTGAGGCAAAAGGCTAGAGTGAGGTGGTTAAAAGAAGGGGACAACAACTCCAATTATTTCCACAGATTGATCAACCATAGAAGGAGACAAAATGCTATTCAAGGGCTCTTCATAAATGGCGTGTGGGTGCATGATCCTAGCAGTGTTAAAAATGCAGCTCTTCACTATTTCAAAAGTAGATTTGCTGAGGAGAATACTCGTAGGCCAACCCTAGATGGTGTACAGTTCCCTTCTCTTCCTCAAAGAGAAAAGGAAAGTCTTGTAGCTAGATTTTCAGAAGTGGAGATTAAATCAGCTGTGTGGGATTGTGGTGGGGATAAAAGTCCTGGTCCAGATGGACTAAATTTCAACTTCATTAAGCTTTTTTGGGAGACTTTGAAACCTGACTTTATAAGGTTCATGGATGAGTTTTACATTAATGGTTCCTTTCCAAAAGGCAGCAATGCATCGTTTATAGCTCTCATTCCAAAGATCAAAGACCCTCAATCTCTTAATGACTATAGACCCATATCTCTCATAGGATGTGTCTATAAAATTGTGGCCAAAATTCTGGCTAAAAGGTTGGCCCTCGTGCTGCCTCATCTTATTGATGAAAGGCAAACAGCGTTTATGAAGGGGAGGCACATTCTCCATGGTGTATTGATTGCTAATGAAGTTATAGCTGAGGCCAAATTAAGGAAAAAACCTTGCATGGTCTTCAAAGTGGATTTTGAAAAGGCATATGACTCGGTTTCTTGGGGTTTTCTAGATTATATGTTGATGAGGATGGGCTTTTGTGAAAGATGGAGCAAATGGATTAATGTATGTATGCCTTCAGCAACAATATCCATTTTCATTAATGGAAGTCCTTCTCAGGAATTTTTCCCTAAGAGAGGCTTAAGGCAAGGTGATCCCCTTGCACTTTTGCTATTCAATATAGTAGTGGAAGGCCTTACCGGGTTGATGAGATTAGCAGTGGCCAAAAATCTCTTCAGCAGCTATCAAGTGGGAAAGAAAAAAGAGGAAGTTAATATACTTCAATATGCAGATGACACCTTGTTCTTTGGGGCTGCCACTAATGATAATGTTAGAGTTTTAAAGTGTATCCTGAAATGCTTTGAATTGGTTTCTGGTCTAAAGATAAACTACAATAAGAGCCAATTCGGGTGTCTGGGTAAATCTGAAGGCTGGTGTAGGGAGGCAGCTTTTTCTCTCAACTGCAGTCAACTGGAATTTCCCTTTTCTTACCTTGGAATTCTTGTAGGGGTGAGCTCTAAATGCAGGTCTGTGTGGCAGCCTATTATTAGCAAGTTTGAGGCCAAGCTTGCAAGATGGAAGCAAAGAAATCTATCAATGGGGGGTAGAATAACCCTCATTAATTCAGTCTTAACAGCCTTACCCATCTATTTGTTGTCCTTCTTCAAGATTCCTAAACATGTGGTGCAAAAGATTGTATCTATTCAAAGGAATTTCTTATGGGGAAGTCACCAAGACTCCAACAAGATCCCTTGGGGAGGCCTCATTGAGGCCTCATTTGCACATGAATCACTCTTGAGGCAAAAATCAAGGATCAAATGGCTCAGGGAAGGTGACAGTAACACAGGCTTCTTTCATAAATCCATAAATTTCAGAAGACATTATAATGCAATTCAAGGAATATTCATTGAAAGTATATGGGTTCAGCAACCAAAATTGGTTAAGGAAGAAGCTGTAAAATTCTTTGCTGCCAGATTCACAGAGGAAAAGCTTGACAAACCTACCTTGGATGGGGTACAATTTAATATCATTACCCACACATAAAGGGAGGAGCTGACTTCCCCATTTACATATCTTGAACTCAAGGATGCTGTGTGGAGTTGTGGTGGAGACAAATGTCCTGGGCCGGATGGATTCAATTTTAATTTCATAAAGGAGTTTTGGGGGGTTCTAAAACCAGATTTTAGGAGGTTTGTGGATGAGTTTCATGTCAATGGAAGCTTTCCTAAGGGCAGCAATGCATCCTTTCTGGCCTTAATTCCTAAAATAAACCATCCACAGTCATTTAATGAATACAGACCCATCTCCCTCATTGGTTGTATGTATAAGATAATAGCCAAATTAATGGCCAACAGGCTAAGAAAAGTGATGACTGGCCTCATTGATGAGAGACAATCAGCCTTCATAAAGGATATATAGACACATCCTTCTTGGAACGTTGATACTTAATGAGGTAATACAGGAAGCTAAAAGATGTAAGAAGCCAGCTCTGGTGTTCAAGGTGGATTTTGAAAAGGCCTATGATTCTGTTTCATGGTCATTTCTGGACTATATGCTGGACAGGATGGGGTTTTGCCTCGAATGGAGAAAATGGATCAATGCATGTAATCAATCAGCCACTATATCAATCTTAATAAATGGCAGCCCCACAAAGGAATTTATTCCCACTAGAGGTTTGAGGCAAGGGGACCCCTTAGCCCCTTTACTTTTTAATATTGTGGCAGAAGGCTTGACTGGTATGATGAGGACAGCTTTAATCAAAGGTTTATACAAAAGTTATCTAGTAGGAAAGCAGAAGGTGCTAGTAAACATTCTGCAATATGCAGATGATACTATCTTTGTGGGAGAAGCCTTATGGGATAATGTAATTGTGCTGAAGGCCATGCTTAGGGGCTTTGAAATGACATCTGGGTTGAAGATTAATTTTTCAAAAAGCAATGTGGGGATATTTGGAGATGATATTAACTGGGTACATGATGCAGCTCATTTTCTCAAGTGTAGGCAGATGAAGACTCCTTTTCATTATTTAGGGATTCCTATAGGGGCTAAGCCTTCTAGCTGCTTGGTGTGGGAACCACTGATTAAAAAATTTGAAGCAAAACTATCTAAGTGGAACCAGAAATTCCTATCAATGGCAGGGAAGGTTACTTTGATAAATTCAGTACTAATTGCTCTACCAATATATCTCCTATCTTTTTTTAAAATTCCTCAAAAAGTAGTTCGGAAAGTGATCTCTTTACAAAGGAATTTTCTGTGGGGGGGTTCTCAAGATCTCAAGAAAATTGCGTGGGTGAAGTGGGAGGGCATTTGCCTCCCTAAGGAGGTTGGGGGACTTGGGATTAAGGATATTACTAGATTTAATGCAGCTTTATTGGGAACATGGATATGGGCTTTATCCTTTAATCAAAACCAGCTATGGGCTCGAATTCTAACATCCAAACATGGATATGGGCTTTATCCTCTCATCTCAAAAATTTCAGACAGTGGCAAGCATGGGACCCTTTTGTGAATCTGGGTGGGAATGGAGCTTTTCTTGGAGGCGCAATCTGTTTGATAATGAAATGGGAAGAGCCTCAGAGTTTATTGATCAAACTGCTGCTATTAGTCCATCTACAAGTTTGAAAGACTCTTGGGTGTGGGGAGCTGACCCTAAAGGAATTTTCTCTACCAATTCTGCCTATCTTTGTGTCAAAGCTGAACATCTTGATGAAGATCAGTGTCTTGGTTTCCAGCACCTATGGAACATCAAAATCCCTCCTAGAGCTCTAGTTTTTGCTTGGAGACTTCTATGGGACAGATTGCCCACTAAGGATAATTTAATTAGGAGGCATGTTACCATTGAAAATGATCTTTGCCCCTTTTGTCAAAACAAAGCTGAATCTGCCTCTCATTTGTTCTTCTTGTGTCATAAAGTTATGCCTCTATGGTGGGAATTTAATTCGTGGGTTAAGGAACCTAGAGTGTTCCATTGTAGGCCTATGGATAATTTCCTTCAGCACTCTCCCATGGCAGGATTAAAGGATACCAACACAAGGTGGAAAATTTGGTGGATAGCAGCTACAACATCAATATGGAAGCTCAAAAATGACATTATCTTCAACAATCATCCTTTTGTCATCTCGAAGCTGGTGGATAATACAATTTTCCTCTCTTGGTCCTGGATGAGGGGTGGGAAAAGGATTTTAATGTTCCTTTTCACCAATGGTCCTCATCTATGGCTTTGGCTTTTAAGTAGTGTTTGTGTTGTTGGGCTGGGATGTATTGTTTTTGTTGGGTTGATGGATAGTTTTAATTGCCTTTCTGTTCCAGGAGATCTTACCTCCTGTGGCTTCTTGTAGTACTTTTGGTACTATGTAACTTCTATTATATATTTAATATAATTTTGGCCGTTCAAAAAAAAAAGAAATAGCCATAGAGGGGGATAAGGAGAAGGATTTGCCTCTTGAGGTAATTCTGCCTCACAACAGCAATTCGAATATAAAGAAGAAAAGCAGGGTCAATGTCCCCTTTGGTCAATATGACTTAAAGGTAGCAAGTGAGGAAGTGGGCCAGCGGATAAATGGCCCAACTCATTCTGCCACAAAGGTTTATGTGAGAATAAAGGAGGTGTTGAGAAGTAATGGAAAGGCCCAACAATTTAAGGAACCAGCTGTGGACTCAAACTCAATTTCTATAACTGATTCCATGCCTTCAATACAACAAGGCCCAATAGAGCTGCAATGTGCTCTTTTAAAGGAAATGGGCTTGACTTATGGGGAAGATGCCAATAAGGTTAAGGGGCTTATATTGGATATGGAAAATAGAGATGATATGATGGCAGCTGAGAGGGGAATTAAAAAACATCAATAGAGTTGCATATGTATTAAAAGAAAAAATCAAAAGGTTGAAGTGCAGATTAAAGATATGGAACAAGGAAGAATATGGGGATAGCTTTAAAAAAGTCCAGCACTTGGAAGTGGAGCTTAATAAATTAGAGGAGGACACATTGCATAGACAGATGACTGATTTGGAAATTTCAAGAAGAAAGAAGTTGCAGGAAGATTTGTGGGTGGTTGCCCAGGCCCATGAAGCATTGCTAAGGCACAAATCTAGATCAAGATGGTTAAAGAAGGGAGACTGCAACACTAGATTTTTCCATATCAGGGTGAATGCAAATAGAAATACAAATTGCATCAAAGGACTACTCATTGAAGGTGAATGGACAGATGAACCTAATAAGGTGAAGGAAGAAATCAGAACCTTCTTCTCCAACAAATTCCAAGAAGCAGATTTTCAGAGACCTAAGATTGATGGTATCAATTTCAAAACCATAGACCAACAGCAGAATTCCATGCTTGTGGCCCCATTTTAGGAGATTGAAATTCAAAATGTTGTTTGGGAATGTGGCAATGACAAGAGCCCAGGTCCTGATGGCATTAATTTCTAGCATAGACCAAAAAGTTTTTTCAAGCATTGTGTTGTTACAAATTACAAATAAAGTATTAGGGATGACAGGGGTATTCTATAATACCTGTAACCACTTAATTTTAGACACTGGAAGAAAAAGATATGACAATCTTTTCCAATGAAAGCAAATCATTCAATTAATATGAACATCACTAAATTTTTATAGAAAAAAATGAAGAAAAGTATACTAATTCATTTTCACTCTATGCTAGAAATCTACCAAAACTTGCACACAAAATTTGGTTGAAAACAAAAATCCAGGCCTCCAAACAACAAAAACTAGATACAAACTTAAACCAACAAAAACTGGATACATAAAGAACACTGTACTTACCTAGGATCAACTTCAGACAAGGATAGATAAACCCACCCAGTTGGCTTCACGAGTTCCACGGTCTTAATCTCCTAAAAATGTTCCCAAAGTCAACACCAAATAATTAAGCATAATCATCCCAATCAAATCCAAACCAATAAAATAAAAATTTACCTTCAAGTTGTGAAAACCATCACCGGCACGGATGGAAACTTTGCTCAGCGTGTAACTCTCGTCAAGCTTGAAAACCACGTAAAGCACAATCAACTGCCACAACAAAATGAAACCCCACATTACAATTCTTATTGATACTTTTATATGGTTAGCCAAGTGGACAAAATGACCCAATAATTTGATAAGAACCTTCGGACAATGCCACGCACTGATTAAGAACTTACTAAGAAGAGCAACAAACTAAGGTAGAGCTCATACCTTGTTAACTGGCAACGTAGAAAGCTTTGAGCTTTGAGCACCCACGACTGTTCCAAGAGCAGTGTAGGGTTTTCTTTGACCCACAGTTCCAACAACAGTGTAGGGTTTTCTTTGACTTTTCTTCGATAGGAGATTCTGTGGGTTCCAGCGAGTGGTTTCCGACAGTATTGAAATGAATGTGGGGCAATGTGGGTGTCGACCGAGCGGTTTCCGACATATTTTAGGTGGGAGGAGAAAGAGAAGAGAGAGTGCAGCAGGGTTTTTGAGCGCGCGAGTTGTGAAATTTCAACACGTTTTAACTTATTAACATAACAACATCAACATTGGTTTTTTAAGGATAACCGATGTTAGGATGAATCTGTTAACATCGGTTTTGTAAAAACCGATGTTAACATCAACAAGGTAACATCGGTTTCTCTAAAAACCGATGTTCAGTTCAACTCCTTAACATCGGTTTTGTCAAAACCGATGTTAACACTATGAAGTTAGCATCGGTTTTTACAAAACCGATGTTAACATATTCATCTTAACATCATGTTAACATCGGTTATTTAAATAATCGATGTTAACATTAAGTAGTTAACATTGGTTTTTATAAAACCGATGTTAGGTAACTCCATTTATTAACAAAAATGTCACCGCGGTTTCATTAACATCGGTTTTTGCAATAACCGATGTTAATTGACCGATGTAGAAAGCCTTTTTTTTAGTAGTGTATAACTGTGTAATCGATTACACAAATATTGTAATCGATTACTAGGGGAGAGTTTTCAAAAAAACTGTCAACAGTCACATCTTTTCATTGGATTGGTGAATGGCCATCAAAGGCCTATAAATAGATGACTTGGGCACGAATTTTGGAGAGAGAGTTTTGATGGTCCAAAATGTCTTATCCTCTCAAAAGACAATGAGAGAGATATTCCAAGAGAACTTCATTTCCAAATGCTCTCTCAAAAGAAACTCTTGGACAAACACTTGTAAATCCATTAAGAGTTTCTCCATGGACTTCAATTGTAATATCCTTCTCTTCAAGAGAGAATTCTTCTTTCTTTCTTCTCTTTCAAAGAGATTGATTAAGGGACTGAGGGTCTCTTAAGTTGTAAGGATTCCTGAACACAAGGGATGGGTTGTCCCTGTATGGTTCAGACTTTGTAAACGGATTTTTACAAAGGGAGTGGAAAATCTCAAGTGGGTTGCTTAAGTACTGGATGTAGGCACGAACTTTATTGAACCAGTATAAAAACTATATTTGCATTCTCTCTTCCCTTATCTCATTCATTTTATTGCAATCAATTTTGTCTTGCATGTTTAAAGAACATTATTAAATTGATTGCTGCTTCTTTTGCATTCTGAGCCTATCTCTTCTTTTAGAAGGGGGTTAAAAGTTTGTTAGTGGGAAATTAATTTACCCCTTCTTAAGATTTTTGAGGCCACATGTCCAACATGTGCATGACCAAATCTTTAATTAATCGTCTTTACCAAAAGCAGTCTTTGTATTCGTGTAAAATGCAAAAAAAAATATATCAATAGGAGAACAATTAGATTTGTTTAATAAAGTGATTCTAGATCTTGAAAATATTGATGTCACCATTGATGATGAGGATCAAGATTTTTTATATTGTTGTGCTTTTTTCCTAAGAGTCACTCTCAATTCAAAGAGACTCTACTATTTGGAAGAGACTTTGTTTCTCTTGATGAAGTGCAGGCTACTCTAAATTCAAAGGAATTGAATGAAAGAAAGGAAAAGAAGTTCTCTACAAGTGGTGAAGGGCTGACAACAAGAAGCAAGATCTTCAAGAAAAATAGGAAATCAAATAAGAAGAAGCAAAATCTAGAAAACTAAAAGAATGGTGGAGGAAATATCTTCACAATTAGATGTTATCACTATAAAAAAAAGGGTGTTAGACAAATGGCCTCAGTTATCTTAAGAAGGGGGGGTTGAATTAAGATA
Organism: Glycine max; assembly: GCF_000004515.6. Classification (NCBI taxonomy): domain Eukaryota; kingdom Viridiplantae; phylum Streptophyta; class Magnoliopsida; order Fabales; family Fabaceae; genus Glycine; species Glycine max. Next base: position 29,584,971 of record NC_016089.4, read on the forward strand.
ACAAGAACTATTCCCCAATTAAAATTTTACTCTCTCTTTTTAGATTAACAATGCACCCTTAACATGAATTACTAAAAAAACAATTCAAAATAAACTTCTTTCAAGCCAAAGATAAATAGTAATAAATAAAAGAAGTTTAAGGGAAGAAAGAAATGCAAACTTGATTTATACTGGTTCGGCCACTTCCCGTGCCTACGTCCAGTCCTCAAGCAACCCACTTGAGATTTTCCACTCTCTTGTAAAATCCTTTTACAAGTTCTGAACACACAAGGACAATCCTTCCTTTGTGTTCAGAATTCTTTTACAACAAGAGACCCTCGGTCTCTTAATCCCATTTCAGAAGTAAGAAGAAGAGAAGAAGAAATCTCTCTTGAAAGAGATAGATTGTACAATGAAGATCAATCACAATTCCTTATTGAATATGCAAGTGTTTGACCAAGGAATCTTTGAGAGGATAAGACATTTCAATTCAGAAAAACTCTCTTAATCTTTTGAGAGGATAAAACTTTTTGAGCAATCAAAACTCTCATATTTAATTCGTGTTTCCAAGTCACATATAAATAGACCTTTGATGGTCATTCATACACCATTTGAATAGATGTGACTCTTGGAAGTTATTTTCTGAAAATCTCCTCTGGTAATCGATTACAGGATTTGTGTAATCGATTACAGGTTTTAATATTTGAATTAAAACGTTTATTAACTGCTGGTAATCGATTACCAATATTGTGTAACCGATTACACAGTCTAAAATTTGAATTCAAATATTTAGTAGCTGTTGTAAAGCATTTTTGGCCACTGGTAATCGATTACATCCTCTGGTAATCGATTACCAGAGAGTAAATCTCTTGAAAAACACTTTTTAACTTAAATTACTTGGCCAAACCTTTTGCTATATCAAATAGGAATTCCATTCCTAACATACTAGTGATCATCTTGATGTTGTGGCTTGTATTCTTGAATCAATGTCTTGAATTTAAACTTGAAAAGCGCATTTGCATCATTTGCATCAAATCATCATGATCATCATCAAAACACCAAAGACATTTGCTTCTACAAAGGGCTATACAAGGAGAGTTGGTCCTGAAAGGCAGAAAAAAGGTGGCAGTGATGATAGGATGAAGGACTCAAGGAATGCTGCCATTATTTAAGATGATGGCTATGAATTTGCAGAGGCACTAGTGGTGTATGAAGAGAATCCAGAAACTGTTTGGATAATGGATTCAGGGTGTTCATGGCATATGACACCAAACAAATCATGGTTTAAACAATTTTCTAATCAAGCAGATTGGTTGGTACTCCTTGGAGATAACAAGCCTTGCAAAATTGAAGGAATTAGGTCTATAAGGTTCAAGTTTCATGATAGGGCTGTGAGATTTCTCATAGAGGTCACATATGTACCAGAGCTAAAGAGAAATGTAATCTCTCTTAGAAAATTTGATTAAATAAGGTATGTGTTCAAGGGAGAAAAATGAATACTAAATGTAGTTAAAGATTCCATGACTATCATGAGGGAAATTATGAAGAATGACCTATATTCTGTGGATGGTGAAGTTGTAATTGGCTCTGTAGCCATTGCAATAGGAAGATTTTTATCAAAAATGAAGTTATGGAACATAAGGTCAGGCCATGTAAGTGAGAAGAGGTTGATTGAATTGGGAAAACATGAGTTGTTATGTGGGGATAGAATGGAGAAATTGAAGTTGTGTGAACATTGTGTCTATGGAAAAGCTTCCAGAGCCAAATTCAATGTTGGATAATAGAGAACAAAAGGTACCCTAGATTATGTTAATGTTGATCTTTAGGGTCCAACCAAGACCTCCTCTCATTTTGGTGCAAGGTACTTCTTGAGCATTGTGGATGACTACTCAAGGAAGTTGTCGATCTACATTCAGAAAACAAAAGACAAGGCTTTTGATAACTTTAACAGTTGGAAGACACTTGTGGAAAACCAAACAAGCAGATAGATCAAGAGGTTTCGTACTGATAATGGTCTAGAGTTCTACTTTGAACCTTTCAATCCTTCTACAAAGAGAATGTCATTGCCAGGCACAAAATAGCTGTTGGAACCCCTCAAAAAATGGTGCAGTTGAAATATTCAACATGACCATTTTGGAGAGAGTGAAATGTATGTTGTTGAGTGCAGGATTACCCAAGATTTTTTGGGCTGAAGCAGCAATGGCTGTTGTATACCTCATCAACAAGTGTCCTTCAACAACTATGAATTTTAAAACCCTTGAAGAGATTTGTTTTGGCCATCCACTAAGTCTAATACAACTAAAGGTATTTGGTTGTGTTGCCTATACTCACATTAAGCAAGACAAATTGAAACCTAGAGTTTTAAAGTGCATCTTTCTGGGATACCCTGAGGGAGTGAAAGGGTATAAGTTGTGGTGTTTGGAGGCTAGTTATAAGAGGTGTTTAGTGATTTGTGATATTGTCTTCAATGAAGTTGAGATGGCCTACAAGACCAAGCCCAACATGGTTCAGTCCAACACTGATCAAAGTAAGTAAATTCTGAAAAATTAAATTTTGAGGTGGAGACTAAGGACAAGCATGCTTAAACACAAGTTGTTAATAGGCCTCTTGATGAAGAGGAATCTGAAGAAGAGCAACAAGAAGGAGATGGTTATATGCTAGCTCGAGATAGAACCAAAAGTGAAATCAAATCACCTAAGAGGTATGAATATGCTTATCTAATAGCATTTGCTATGGTAGCTGCTAGTGAAGTTTTGGAGGAAGAGCCAAAAAGCCTTCAAGTTATCTTAGCTAGTAAAGAGAAAGAAAAATGGCTAAGTGCCATGAGTGAAGAGATTAAGTCTCTTCATGAAAACCATACAAGGGAATTGATTTTAAAAAAACTTGGTTCTAGAATAGGCAGCTGCAAGTGGATCTTCAAGAAGAAAGAAGGCATCCAAGGAGTTGAACCAAATAGACTTAAAGCTAGACTTGTTGCTCGAGGATTCACTTAAAAGGAAGGAATTAACTATAATGAAGTTTTCTCTCTTACACTGAAACACAGGTCAATCAGAGTGTTGTTGGCTATGGTGGTAGAATTTGATCTTATGTTAGAACAAATGGATGTGAAGACAACATTGTTGTATGGAGAGCTTGATGAGGTGATATTGATGAAGGAACTTGAAGGGTCTGAAGCCAGAGGTAAAGAGGATTATGTTTGCAAATTAAACAAATCCTCGTATAGTTGTTTGAAACAATCCCTCGAGCAATGGAATAGGAGATTTGATGAATTTATGGCTCATATAAAGTTTCATAGAAGTCACTCTGATAATTGTGTTTGAAAAAGATGATGGAACTCACAAATCAAGAGGGGGGTGAATTAGTTTCTAAATCAAATCAAACTTAAAAAACCAGTTAAAAAAACTTCTTTTCCAAGGATCATATCACAAACTTTTGATAACCAATATTTAATCAAATCACCTTTAACACAAAATCCTTTGTTAAAGTTCTTGCTCAAAAAGATATTTTCTTTAACCTTCAGTAAATTGATCAAGACTAGAATGAGAAAGAAAGATGAGATGAAGAGATGATGTACACCAATTTTTATACTAGTTCACTCTCTATCTCTAAAGAAGCTAATTCAGTTATCTAATCCAACCTGAATTAGATTTCCACTATGCATATAGAATTCTTACAAGAAATCACAATCAATTTTAGTTCCTACCTAGAAAAAGAGACTAAGGCACCTAACCCTAGGATCCTTTGTGAATAAAAGCCTAAGAGAAACCTACCCTTAGCCCAAACTAGAAAAATCTATTCTAGCTGCCTTCAGAAATTCATGCATATACTAACAACATTTAAAACACACGAAAAACTGAGCCAAGGAGAAACACAACCTGATCAATCACATGCAAGAACCTTTGCTTGAGTGAATGAGTGTCTTCTTGAACTCAAGAGAAATCCACAACTCACTTTTTATCATGAGAGCTTCAAAAACAAAGTTTAGAAGTTGTGAGTCGCACACTTTTTCTAAGAACTTAATCTTCTTTCTTTCTTTTTCTTATTTCATCCCGCAAAAGTGAGAACACAAGGTGGTTATTTATAGAGAAAACAGTTTTAACCACCTATAATCGATTATATTATCATTTCAATCGATTAAAGGTTCTTTCCAACATCTAGAAAACTTTCAAGAACAATGTAATCAATTAGATTCTTGATGTAATTGATTAAAGTGTTCTTGGTCACTTCTGGGAACACTTTTAAGAGTGAAGTAATCGATTACGATTATCTGGTAATCGATTAAAGCAGAGACTTATGAAAAACCAGTCATTGTCTCAAGTGAACTATGTAATCGATTAAAACATAGAGTTCTATGCACTGAAGAAGTTTTTAACTTTAGAAACAATCTTCTTACTTCTACATGATGATGCATGATATACATATGAAAGGATAGAGACTAAGATGCAACAATCAATACAAATGTCACTCAAGGAGTTGGACATGTAAAAGACAAAACTTCTTCAAGCTTCTTCATGTTGCTCCCCCTATCTCTAACAATGTTTACTTCTAATTTTCTTTTAAAGCCAAGTTTGTGATATTGTTATTATATGTTGATGATATTTTGATAACAAGTAATAACAAAAGTGAAGTTGAAAAATTGAAATTTGAGCTGAGCGGGGAATTTGAAATTAAGGATTTCGGAGCAGCCAGGAGGATATTGGGAATAGAAATCAAACGAGACAGAAAAAGGAAATTGTTGTATTTGTCTCAGGGGCTATATCTCAGAAAAGTTCTTGAAAGGTTTGGAATGTCAAATTCCAAACCTGTAACTACTCCTATGTCTCAACAGTTTAAGCTCAATACAAGTCAAGCACCTAAGACACATGATGATATAATTTACACGGAAGGTATTCCATACGCTAATGTTGTAGGGTTAGTGATGTATGTTACGATATGTACTTGCCTTGACATAGCATATGCAACGAGCCTAGTGAGTAGGTTCATGGCAAATCCAGGCCAAGCACATTGGCAAGCCTTGAAATGGATACTCAGATATACTAGAGGATCATCTGGGAGAGGTTTGGTCTATGGTGGAGCTAGGGATAGTAGAAGAACAACTGCTATTGAAGGTTTTGTAGACTCTGATCATGTTGGTTGTTTAGACTCAAGGTAATTCATCACAAGATTTGTGTTCACTGCTTTTGGCACTACAATTAGTTGGAAAGCTAGCCTTCAAAAGGTAGTGGCTTTATCAACCACTAAAGCTGAGTATATTGCTCTTACAGAAGTTGTGAAAGGATCTCTATGGCTTGAAGGCATTGCAAAGGAGCTAAAGATACAAGATAAAGTGATCACAATACACTAAGATAGCCAAAGTGTCATTGATTTATCCAAAAATTTTGTGCATCATGAGAGGACAAAACACATTGATATTAAGCTGCATTTTGTCAGAGGATCAATTATAGTCAAGAATATTTCAACTTATTACAATCCTTCTAATATGATTACAAAGCCTCTTCCAAGTAACAAATTTTTTCATTGTTTGGACTTAATTCAACAAAAGGATGATTGAACCTTGTTTCTACCGCCACTATTTTTTTTTATTGAATCAAGGTGGAGAATTAACGACAATAACTTTTTACTCGGATGTCTGATTGAGTATCTTTGAAATTTTCAACTTAGTTGATTTTCTGTTATTCTATTGTAACAATTAACAATTAGGTAGTTTTAGTTGGTTAAGTCGATTAGGCTTGAAATAATACTTTTATTATTATTATTATTATTATTATTATTATTATTATTATTATTATTATTATTATTATTATTATCATTGCATAGTCTAGAAGTAGAGAGTTTTTTTTTTAGTTCTTCTCTAGGATATAAGACACAATTTTGTAACATAGATAAAAAGAAATATTATACCATCAAAGGGATCATTCAGAGTTTAATCAAAGTGGTTGCTGCGAGGAGATTTAGAGTTTATTTGTTCTAGTCAAATCATGATTCTTTGAACTTCTTTGTTCATCTTTTTATTTTTGTTGCATTTTTGCTCATTTTTGGCACAATATAGTAGAAATTAATCATTATTGATTTTCCTTATTAAAGTGTCAAATTTTGGCCCCCCTTAACTATTTTCTCTAGCTTCATCCCTACTTTTCATTTGTTGCTAAAGCTTCCGTAGCAACCTTCCAAAGGTGGGCTCTAGTCCTTTCCGCACCCGACAGATTATTCTATATAGGGGGATATTTGGAAAATTCTCCAGCTTAGCAGTATCAATGTAAACACTTTTAATCTGGAACCTACCATCACTCGAGCACTTCCATCTCACGTCTTTAAACCCTGCAATCTACAGTTTGAAAAGTATCCCACACATGTTTGACTCCAGACCATAAATTAGATCTCATCCTTTTGTTCTCAATTATGGGCATAACTTTCTCTCCACACCTATACTTAGATCGAATGACCTTCACCCCCAAGGTATTTGGTTTAGTACACAACTCCCATGCCACTTTCATCATGAATGAATCATTTATAAGACACGTTTGCCTCAAAATAATAAACTTTTATTGGTTATATGATCGATCCAATTCTTAAAACATGATTGATGTCATCAATCCAAATATTCTCTCATCTTTTTTTTTTCTTCTAAAAGAAAGATATTGATTTCTTTTTCAAATTGTAAGCTTAATCTACTTTATTTGACAAGCACTTTACTGTTTTCGTGAAGTATGACAATATCAAGATGTTTATACCATCATATCATCATGTATGTAAAGGTTGAATATCACAAGACCTACCCAACCTTCCCCCTACAACGAAAAGGAATGGTATAAATGCTCACTCATGACTACAAGTACAAGAGTGCAAGTATTGTTGTACGGTTGAAGTCTCGTCTAAAGCTCATTTAGTTGTACAGAATGTCTAATGGGACACCTAGTCATGTTTTTGTTTGAAAAGTACTTAAAAATTGAAATCAAAATTCAAATGTCCTGAACACATGATAAAAAAAATCTCCTGAATACCTTTCTGGTCTCTTTAAGTTAATAAGTCAACATAAAAAGCTACCAAGGTTGACAAATAAGGAGTGATGGAGATTTGAATCTTGACTTTATAATTTCAGTACATCTTAAACAATAAAATTTAAAATGAAAATAGAATTGGTCAAGAGAATGTTTTATTAAGATAAATTGTTTTACCAAACTATTAATCATTTAATTAAAGAGACAAACTATATTCAAATTGGAGACCAAAGATTTCATTCCAGAAACAAGAACAGGATATTTTCAAAACTTACAAAATTGTCAAATTTTTTCACTTTAATATATCGTTACATGTATTTGAATATACTTACCCATCCATTGACAACCCTTGTTTCTCAAAATCATATCCAAGTAAAGACCATAATAAGTTCATTCACTTCAAAACTTTAGATCATTTTCTGATCATTTCCTTCAATTAAATCATTTTACTTGGGAAAAAAAAATTAAAACAGTCGACCCTGCTACATGTCTATCACTTCAAATGAGTTTTCTTTGGTCATTGGAAAAGCTTCTTGACCACCCAAGTTCAATAAAAGTCCAAAACAGAACATATTAATAATATATAAATGATTAGGCACATTTGTGGTGGAGGATCGGAAATTAATCAGTTTCACGGCCGAGACAGGATAAGGGCATGCGAGAAATATATATTTTTCTTTTACATTTTTTAACTACAAAAGCATTAACTTATTTTAATTTTATTTATTGTTTTTATCAATAATTCATATACAAATCTTTGAAAAACAAAACAAAACTGTCATTTTGCACCCCAAAATAATCACATGTAGCATTTTGAATCTTACTAATAATCAACGTCATCTGTTAAAAAACTAAAAATATTTATTCTAAAAATCATAAAAAAAAAAAACATCATGAGTAACATAATTTTACACATTCCAATAAAAAAAAAAATCCTTTTAATTCTTCAACCAATACATTAAGAGCACCGAGTAGCATTTGCCTTTTCTTAAATCAAGCATGCTCTTATTGTGAAATCATCATTTTAAGAAAAAGAACAGTATTTGCAATCGCAAAAAAGTAGTTTTGAAAATTAACTTAGTACTGCAAAACTATAACATCAAGAATTAATTTCAGTACCATTAAGTAGCAATGCACAGCTTCAACAACAATAATGATGATAATAATAATAGCCTGGCTAATACAAATGGAAAAACAAAATCATACTCCCGACTTGCGCAATTCAGCAGCTCCATGTGCAAAGTGACATCTCTCTCCAAAGGTGCAAGATCCTTTTGCAAAATTCTCACACAGCTTGGTCTTGAAGTTGCTTCCAGGGGGGGCAGGGGCACCAGGAACACCTGGGGTGGATTTTGGTGGGGCAGACATTGACACGGTCAAAAGTAAATCTTTTACCATGTTACTTGCTTCCTTAATCTGTTCAAAAGTTCCCTCGAGTTCAATGTTTCTAAGATTTGGATCGGATTCGTGCTCTCGAATTGAAAGTTTGGCTCCTGTTTGGCGACAGATCTGCTTCGAGTTCACACCACCCTTCCCAATGATAGCTCCAGCCAGGGAAGCTTCTACACTGATCTTGGCGGTAGAAATGGCACCAAAGCTACCAGCCATAGCGGGAGGAGGCTCAATTCGACCAGCCATACGACCACCTGCTGGAGGTCCCAAAGGACGATGATGATGATGATCATCAATTGATGGAGCAATAGGTTTGCCAAGTTCCCATTCACCATGGGCAAAATGGCACTTGTCACCAAATTTGCATCCTTCGGCAGTATTGAATTTGTTACATATGCGGGTTTTAACAGCAGATGGAGCAGAACCATTCGGGATGGGTGGTGGTGCAGCAACGGTTCTTGGTGGAGGAGCCGCGGGTTTTAAATTCATCATATGGGCAACAACATTGTAACCACCTGGAACATAATGTAAGAAGTGGCAGCCCTCACCAAATGGGCAGCCAGCAGTACTGCAAAAGACATTACAGCACAATCAGATCATCATATCAATACTTCTTAGTTGTTACATAAAAAGAAAGCCTCTTTTTGTTTCCTGTTTTCTACAACCTAAGTTATAAGAATGTAAAAATGGAAAGGGATCATGGATTATTTAGCAAGACATGCACGTGCTATGTTGAATTAAATTTTGAAACAGCAAAACTCAAAAACCAAGTCCATGAAAGAGAAGCACTAAAGCAGGAACAATTAGTCAAACACAAGACAGAGATATAGGTGACACAGCGCAGAGATCCAGCAAGGCCCCCATGCAGAGGAGCAACCAGGTCAACATTTTAGCATAATGAATCTTTCCTATACTGTGCCAATGTTTAATTGTAGACCAGTACTTTATATCCACCAAACAAAATCTGAAAATTCTTATTTTGATTTCACAAAAGATAAATAATGATAATGTGTAAAGACCAGTTAGCAGCTACAGAGCAATACTTAGTAATTGCAACATTGTATCATAGCAAAACAATGAATTGACAAGTAGCCATATGGAAGCAACGACTTATTATTGTCTCTGTTTAATATATAACCATCAATGGGAAAATTTATCAGAAAAATGCTTATCACAATGTTATTGTTAGCTTGTGACCTTATCTAATTAGCTTTAATACATTTAACAAAGTGTACAGCCATTGTGAGAAAAACTGATGGTGAATTTTCAAACAGAGGGATAAATTATTGAACAAAAATACAATTTCCACCAAAAGTTTAGAGAATGGACTCTTCCCTTTTAAGTCCTTCACAGGATTAAATTTTCACAAGTAGTAATCAAACAACTTTGGTAGTGTTTGGCCCAGCTTTCTTTTTTATTTTCCTTCTGCTTAAAAGAGAAGCTAAGCCCACACATTTAGAGAGAATCTGTTAAATTAAGGAGCTTATTTTTCATTAAAGAAAATGGAGGAAAAGTAGCTTTAAAAAAAAGCTAACTGAAGTAACTTTTAAAAATAATCTGCATAGTTCAACTAATCTCCCTCTCACCCTAAAATAATCGATGCAGGACAATAAAATGAAGAAAGTTAACTTTTAAGCTAAAACTGTCAAGCAACTTCTACTTTATTCTTAAAACTCTAATTTAAAGCTTCAAACTTCAATGTAGCTTTTAAACCAAAGAAAAGTTGGGGCAAACATAGTCCAAGAGTTGTGTTTTCTCAACCCAACCACCTTACACACTCCTAGTCATGAATCATCAATTCCTACCCATCTCCATCATGTGCTTGAGGGAAAGAAGGGGGGAGTCATAGCATAATCAAAACATAGTAACAATGTAATGTAAGTATGGCCACTGGTCAGAACCACCAAAAAACTGCAGTGGCACAGAAATGCACTGAGAATCAGTTGTAGAGAGAGAACAAAATCACACAGCACCCACCCACCAAACTACCAGGTTTGTCTTGTCAGGCTTCTCACTGAACAAAATCAGTTATGGGCTATTAAAGAAATTGATCATTGGGGCATGGGTTCTTATTGAAATCAGGCTTGGGCTTTGTTTCTTTTTGCAAAAATCAATTAACAAGGTAGGATTTCTACACTCCAACACAGAAGTTCTACAGTATCCCATTAAAACAAGTTCAGATGTAGAATTGACTATTGAGAGCAAGGTTTTAAAAAGAGTCAACAACCGCAATTTCGGCCACAATGTCAAGGTTTTTGAAGTTACTGCAACCACAATTGTGGCCACATTTGTCCACACCATCAAGGATTGCAACAAAACCAAACCACAATTTAGAACCTTGATTGAGAGTGATCATTGAGGGGAATCTCATCATAAGTTTGCATGACCATATGTGCTGGATTACAATCTTGGTATTCGGTAACACTAAATTTTCCTTGATATATATAGAGGGCATATCAAGTGAGAAATGAGAATGTGTGAGGAGCAAATATCAACTGTATAATTGAAATGGATGGTTAGATAAAAACTTATTAAAACAATTTGGAACAATTGTGTATGGTTGCATGGCCAATATTTACTCCTATATATATAAAGATTATAACAACACAAGTAAAAAAAGTGACAAATTTCTCCCCCTCTATACAGAGGATGAGGGAAGGATTGATTTGATCTAAACCCGCACCTGGCCCACATCACAAGGATAAACAACCCTAACACACCACAAGCTCTATTGGGAGGATCTACCTGCCCTGTGCATATCAGGATGGTTTGGTACTAAGCCTACAGAGATAAAGGCACAAGTATTTGTTAGCCTCAGGTTGAGACCGAGTTTCAGATAACTGTTACAAATTATTGATTAATGCAGGTCAAACTGGATTTCATAGAGAAAATTCAAGGGACAAAATTCCATTATAGAACTGATACCCAGAATGCTCAAGAATCAAATTTGAGCACCATTAAAAGCCAAAACAATTAGTTTTTCTTTCTGATTAAAAAATAGATGATTAACTATTTCTAATCTGGAAATATCTCTACCAAGAATTACTTTTTTGTAATTTCCCATAATAATTATCATATATGTGATTTAATTCTTTGTTAACACAGCAAACAGGCATTCAAAGGTTAGAACTGGCAAGCAAAGTATACATTTACATTACAAAGGATGCTAATAAATAGAAGTCCCAAGAAGATCCCTAACAAGCAAGCATGAAAGATTTTAAAAAGAACAACTATAATAGGAGACTACTTTAAATCAACAAACGACGTCTCAAAATTCACCTCTAACTCTTGATCAGCAGTTTCGTATAGTCATTGTAAGATTGGATACAATAGGCTAGTTCAAGTTACTGAAAAACATAACACAACCATGATACTAAACTTTAATTGCATATTGCATATAACGTAATTTAGACAAATAGTACCTGACCCAACCAACAAAAGTTCACCATATTAGTTTGTTAATAGCTTACCATTTGAAAGGTGTGTTCATAAACAATAGAATGCAGTAATAACTGAAAAGTTATTATTAACTAAGTTAGCTAAATAAACAACATTTACACTAATTACGGAGCAAGGCAAAGATGAACCAGGAAAACAATCAATTTATCTTTGATATAATATTGTTCAGTTCCCAATGCCAACGATCATCCTGCAAATTGTTATCATCTTTATTGTACTCCATTACTAAACCATTATTCTGTTACAACTTTGATTAGACCAAAGACCAGTATATGTACCTGTATAAAAGCTTCGAATACCAACCCAGTTAATTCATTAATTTTATAGCATCATTAAAACAATTAATTCTTAAAATAACTTATAATAATAATAACACCATTGGAAATACAAAATGTGCACTTCCAAATATATTTATTTAGATTAGATAGGAATAGATTAGAACCTGAAAAACTTGGTACATGGCTTCGATTTGCTTCCTACACCACTTGATAAGGACTCCAATTCTGTTGCAAAACATTAATTACTTCTTCTCAGTTACCGTTCTCTACGTTATTATTAATCTAGTACACTCCATTTAAAACCCTTGAACTTTTTCTCAAAATAACACCTTACTTATGAGTAATAATTTATCGGAATTATGCCAACAAACAAGTTGTTGGTTCACTCAGGCACCTTAAGTAAGCTCTCGAATTCGGGTCTTGTGATAGAAAAAAAAAACACAACTTTAGTGGTCACTCAGGTTCCCCGACCGACTGAGATTAGCGATTGACAATGCCAATAGATATTCCGTACAGTAAAAAATATATATATCTGAATTATATTAATTAGGTCAAGTTTCAACTTAGGTCATGTGCAATTTCGTGCAATTCACGACCCCGTGCTAATAATTAATAAAGCAATCATAAAAAAAAAAAAAAAAAACTTGCAACATTGTGAACATTAAAGATTAAACCACCCTAAGTAGCTGTTTCACTTAAATAAAAAACAATTTATGGTATATATATATATATATATATATATATATATATATATATATATATATATATATATATATATATATATATATATTAGTTTTTGTGAGAATTTTAAGTGACTTAGCTAGGAAGCGCAAACGTGAAACGACGTTGAAGCAGAAGCAAAACGACGAAGCGAAAACGGGGCGTTTGGGAGTGTCGCAAATGTGAGAGGTTGGGAAGGGGAGAGAGTGGAGAAGTAATAACCTTGCTTGGTCTTCTTAACGGCGCCGTTAAGGTTGACGTCGGGCCTTCCGCGCTTGCGAACGTCCATTGTGACGGATCGAGATCTGCCAAACCCTAAATAACGGTGGGAGGGAGAGAGATTTTGGAGAGAGAAAGAGAGAGGGTTGGGTTAGGGTGGTGAGGCGGAGAAGGAAGGAAAAGGAAAGGGTTCGAAACTAAACAAGAGAAAGAGAAAGGTGTTGCTGGTGGTGCCAATATTAATATTAATAGTATATAATAGTAATAATAAATAAAATAAAATGTGAAATATTATTATTGGAATTGCTGAGTTGTAGATTTGGGCATTACTGTGAGGGCCTGAGGTGCAATAAGCCAATAAATAATAGTAAGGATTTAAAATTAAAAAGGAAAAGGGTTTCAACGCAGTTAATTGTTGGGTTTGGATTCCGCTGAGGTGGGAGGAATGAGGAATCGAAGAAGCAATAATATGTCCCTCTAACCTAACTGTTCTTTTTGCTCGCCTCACGTGCTTGTTCCCACTTCCCTCTTGATCTATATCATCTATGAGTAGGGGTCTTCATGCTTATAGGTTGTTTATCAATTTAAATTGACCTAAATAATTTCAATTTGATATTTGGGTTAAATTGGACCTGATTCATACAAATTTATAGAATTTTAGATTGGATGATAGATTTTAATACACTCATTAATTTGTATTAAATTATTATTATTATTATATATAACATATATAATATATATTTTAAGTTTTAAAAAATCAATTACTATTATAATTCAAATTTTGTGATTCAAATCTATTGTACCAAAATTGATTATAAAACATCTTAATTTGTTTCAAATTATTTTATATTTAATTGAAGTTTTAAGTTAATATTACTCATTTGACTATTTGAGAATATTGAAATGATCAAATTATATTGTAATAGTTTTAATTTTTGTATTTTTTTTTTTACTTTGTGGATGTAACAGAGTTGTCAAAATGGGTTCAAACTCATGGACCAACTTAGCTTACCACGGTTTCGGATCAGACTAGACCAAAAACGGAGACAAAATTACAATTGAGGGTAAAACTTGACCCAGTCCACCCGAAATAAACTTGTGGTAGCCCAGGTTGGCCAACCTAAAAAATAACCTATTAGTATTTTGTAATATTTTTTTAAAGCTTTAAAGTGTTTTGTTCATTTAACTAGAAATAGAGTAAAATTCATCTAAAATATACTTTTAGTATTTTGTAATATTGTTCAACATTATTTTATTTAGTGTTTTGTTTTAGACTATTTTTAAAATTTTGTTATTATAGTTCTAGTCTTCTAGCTTGTAATAATATATCTTGTGGTGTGTGGATAGTAGAAGATTTAATTTAACTAATATTTTTATAATTTATTCAAATTTATTTTTTAAAAGAAATTGATTTTTTTGTTGAATTTTCTTTTAAAAAAAACAAATATATATTTTTATTTTAGATCCATTTAACCCACAACCCGTGGTGGGCTAAGCCATACCACATTTTTCTGGAATAAACTTTAAGTGGGCCAAGTCGGGCTGACCCGTTTAAGGGGTGTGTTGGCAATTGCTAGGGGCACCCAGCAACATTGCTGGTGCACCCAACAATTTTTTAAAAACCTAAAAATGCCCCTGTACGTTTTTCTTTTATAAAAATCTATTTTTTTTATTTCATTCTTCCTTTCTGCTTTCTCTCTCCTGTGTTTTCTCCATTTTGATGCTTGTGCTGTGCGATTTTTGTCGGTGCTGGTTGGGCTTGTGCTCTGCTTTGGTGTGATATTTGTCAACTAAGGTACGTAGCTGCTTTTCTGTGGTTCATTGTTTATTTTTTGTAGTAGAATGGTGTAAGCGTTTCAGATTCGACTGAAGAAATTTTCTTCCGGCGAAGACATTACAACTACGGAAGAAAAAAATTTCTTCCGTGGAGTCTCGCGGAAGACGTCTTCCGCGAGACTCCATGGAAGAAGCAGTCTTCCGCTGTGTGACATTACAACTGCGGAAGACAGGATCACCCTACAGAGACACGCGGAGGACCACCTTGTGCGGAGCCTAAGCGCTGGTGACTTTTATTTTATTTGAAGTATTTATT
>NC_016089.4:29600207-29701969 GCF_000004515.6 Glycine max
CCTGCTACATTGCTGGTGCTCTCAACAATGTTTTATACACTAGAAATGTCCCTGTACGTTTTTCTTTTATATAAATCTATGGTTTGTACTTCACTCTTGCGTGATGCTTTCTCTCTCATGTGTTTTCTCCATTTTGATGCGTTCCTGTGCGATTTTTGTCGGTGCTGGTTGGTAAGCGTTTCAGCTTCGGTGTGAGAAATGTCAATCCGGGGAAGACATTACATTTACGGAAGAAAAAATTTTTTTTCGTTGGGTGACGCGGAAGACGTCTTCCGCGAGACTCCATGGAAGATGCAGTCTTCCGCGGCAGACAATCTAAGGAAGGAAGAAAGCTTTTTCCGTGAGACTCACGGAAGACATTTTCCGCGAGCCTTCACGGAAGAAGCAGTCTTCCGCAGTTGTGATATCAATAGCGGAAGAATGATTCTTCCATTGAGTAATTCGTTTTATGATTTTTTAGTTTTAAGATTATTTTGAATGTTATTTTGGTTAATTCTATTTGTAATTTATGTGAAACATAAAAATATATTTGTTGGTTGAAGTGTTGATTTTTTTTGCCTAGGTTGAAGTATTTTTTGGTTAAATGAGCTTTGTAGGTTATAATTTAGAAATTATGTAATTAAAAGTTGAATTTGGTTATGTATATGTAGATTAAATATTTGTGTGAGGTTGTCAAATGTTGAATTAGTTTGATATTCATAGTTTGAAAAAAAATTTGGGTTGTTGTATTGTTCAAATTATTTTGTTGAATGTTGAATCAGGTGATAGTTATACTTTGAATTAAGATGGACAAAGATCAATGGGCATATTACAGTGCGATGTCCGAAGAAGTTGATATGGATTTTCAAGATGAAGAAGATTGTGGTGTGAATGAAGCACATGTTGATTGTTCATATGCTTTTAATACTTCTCAGGTAATCATGTCGAACAGTTTTAATTGTTTGATCTAATGTATGATTTGTGTAAAAATTAATATGTCGTGGTTGTGTCCTAGGTCTTTGCAACCCGAGAAGATGTTTTGAAGTGGTCTCGAACGGTTGCCTATAAAAATGGTTTTGTTGCAGTAATTATGAGGTCTGATACATATACTGGCAGCAGAGGAAAAACTTCATTTGTGTTAATTGGGTGTGAAAGGAGCGGTAAGTACAAGGGTAGGAAGAAAGAATTTATTAGAAGAGACACAGGTACTAGAAAATGTGGTTCTCCCTTTAAGATTCGTGGAAAACCAATGCATGGAGGTGAAGGTTGGGCGGTGAAGCTGATATGTGGGATTCACAACCATGAATTGGCAAAGACCTTAGTTGGACATCCATATGTTGGGAGATTGACAGATGATGAGAAGAATATCATTGCTGATATGACGAAGTCGAATGTGAAACCAAGAAACATCCTGCTAACGTTGAAGGAGCACAACAGCAGCAGTTGCACCACAATCAAACAAATCTACAATGCAAGAAGTGCATATCGTTCTTCAATCAGAGGAGATGGCACTGAAATGCAACACCTAATGAGGCTCCTTGAACGTGACCAATACATTCATTGGCATAGATTGAAGGATGAAGATGTGGCGCGTGATTTGTTTTGGTGTCACCCAGATGCAGTTAAGTTATGTAACG
Source organism: Glycine max (assembly GCF_000004515.6). NCBI lineage: Eukaryota > Viridiplantae > Streptophyta > Magnoliopsida > Fabales > Fabaceae > Glycine > Glycine max. Next base: position 29,601,824 of record NC_016089.4, read on the forward strand.
CATGTCATCTTGTTTTTTTGATAGACAGTACCTACAAAACAAATAGGTACAGGCTCACATTGCTTGACATTGTGGGGGTGACACCAACCGGGATGACTTTCTCTGCTGGGTTTGCATATCTGGAGGGTGAGCGCGTGAACAATCTTGTATGGGCATTGGAACGATTTCGAGGCCTTTTTTTTAAGAAACGATCGCCTTCCTGTTGTTATTGTCACAGACAGAGACCTAGCCCTGATGAATGCTGTGAAAGTTGTGTTTCCGGAGTGTAAGAATTTGTTGTGCAGATTTCACATAGACAAGAATGTGAAGGCAAAGTGTAAATCGCTAATTGGTCAGAAGAATGCTTGGGACTACGTAATGGATAGCTGGGGTAACCTGGTAGATTGTACTTCGGAACAGGAGTTCCCTGAGCACCTTCAAAGGTTTCAAGTAGCGTGTTCCCCGTGGCCAATGTTCATTGACTACGTATGTGAGACATGGATTGTCCCACACAAGGAGAAATTTATCTTGGCCTGGACGAATAAGGTGATGCACCTAGGCAACACAACAACAAATAGGTATTTAAATGTTTTATTATTTTAGTCAAGTTTCTTTTAATGATTGTTTGGAACATTATTGTTATTAATTTGTATTCTCTGTTGTGTGTTTTAAATGTAGGGTTGAATATGCTCATTGGTCTTTGAAAAGGATATTACAGAATAACGTTGGAGACCTCTGTAGTGTTTGGGATGCAATGAACAACATGATGACGCTGCAGCACACTAAAATTAGAGCATCATTCGAAATAAGTACGCATGTCGTTGGTCATGTTTTTAAGAAAACCTTATACAAGAGGCTTCTGAGAATGGTGTCAAGGTACGCTTTAAATGAAATTTTGGTTGAGTTTGAGCATGTACGTCATTTGAAAGACAATCTGTCTTCTTGTGGGTGTGTCTTGAGAACCACGCTAGGTCTTCCTTGTGCATGCGAGCTACAAAGGTATGATGGTGGCAGCATCCCACTGGATGTAGTCCATATGTACTGGAGGAGACTTAATTTTTCAGACCAAGGGCTATGTGAGGCCGAAGTGAGCATCAAGGAAGAGATTGATAGAATACATAAAAGATTTGAGGAACTTGATGTTTGCGGGAAAGTTACTTTCAAGAGTAAACTCCGAGAATTCGCGTTTCCCGATGAGACCTCTATGTGCCCTCCTCCAACAAAGGTTAAGACGAAAGGTGCCCCGAAAAAGGTAATGAAAAGAAGCGAAAGATCGACAAAGCGTGATCCATCTTATTGGGAGTATGTTGATGCTTATCATTCGGTTCAAAACAGCAACACCTTAGTTAGACCCAGTGCATCATCTTTTGAACCACCGAAGCCAGCAAGGATAATCCCCATGTTGGATCAATTTCCGCCATTTATGCATGGTTTCATTGAGGATGTTGTTGATGTGAAAGCGGATGGTAATTGTGGATATCAGTCAGTTTCCGCTTTGTTAGGTATGGGAGAAGAGTGTTGGGCCATGATGCGTAACGAATTGATTAAAGAACTTGGCAAATGGTCGCAAGACTACATAAAGATCTTTGGTGGCACGGAGAGATATGAACAGCTGAGGTTGTCCCTACACGTGGATAGGTTATCCAAGGTATGCGTTTTATGCTTTGTATTTACATAAGTAATGTTTACATGACTGACACATGTATTTGTTATGTGATTTAGGTTAGTATGGACAAATGGATGGATATAACGGATATGGGATATATAATTGCGTCAAGATATAATGTAATCCTTGTATCGTTGTCACGACAACAGAGCTTCACATTTTTTTCTCTCAGAAGTCGACCACCGGCCGATTCTACTGCGCACCGCATAATATGCGTCAGTCATGTGTTTGGCAGTCATTTTGTTCAGGTCCATTGAAAATTCGTTTACTCAAATAATTTCAATTATTGAATGAGTTGGTTTGTTTGTTTAACTTATTATTGTAATTTCACTTACAACAGGTTTATCTGAAAGATCGTTGTCCCTTACCGCCTATGACGTTGTTGTGGTCAAGCAATGTGTATCCGGAGGCAAAACAATGGCCAACTGCATATGTAGGTAGAATGCAACAATACTTAAGCCTAATGACAATTAATACAACGCATGTAGACCTAAGCGGACACTGAACTTGTAATATTTATGTATCTATATGTACATTGGATTTATGTTCATGTAATTAATGAATTGTTCCATGAACAAGTGTTAGTGTGTCAAATTGTTATATTTGTGTTGAACTGAAAGCTAGTTATATGTTTCTATTAGGCCGAAAACCAACTTTTTTGATTTTTGGTGCCTTCGTTTGAGGTGCGATTCGATGGAACGGGGTGCTGCTTTTATTTTTTTTGGATTTCTTGACGTGCAAACATGTCAAATAGCGGCCCTGGACAGTCTCAAGCGGCTCCCACATAATTTAAAAAAAAGCCCGAACAGGGGTACTTAGGCATGTTTCTAAAAGGCACAAAACCAATTTTTTTTATTCTTTACTGTACGTATATATATGGTTAAAATATATAATTTCAGAATAGTTATAAATTTTAACATTTAAATTACAAATTATTTTATCTTCTTTATTTTATATATTCAAATACCATTATAAATGTGACTCATGTGTGTGGTTTATATTTAAATTTCAAACCATATATTTATAGAGAGACAAACATAAATCATAAATGATGTAGGTAAATGTGTTTTATGACATACATAAACAAATACAAAAATTAATAATTTAAGTACAATAAAAATATAAATCCTAATCTATGTGGCGTCTCTGGCGCGGTCTAAGACTTCCATCTGCGGCGTCACCTCTAGCTCTCCTCAGACAACGAGTCATGATGTCATGTAAGTCAGTGCCCTCAGTGACCATCCTAAGGTTGATGACCCGCTCCAAATCCTCAGCAATCGCTCCTAAATCCTGAGCCATCCCCTGACATCCTTCGCAGTGAACCTGTCACAGTCAAAATAACAAAGTCAGTATCACATTTAAAAAAAATTTAAATTATGAAAAACTACAGAAGTTATGCTTACCACTGAATGCGTAGGGAGATCGATCGCGACTGAAACCTCGGGGATGGGTGGCTCGATGAACTCCTCATGATGAGGGGGAGGTGGATGTCTCAGCGCAGCAGTCTCCTCAGTCCGTGTGACGAATGGGTGCGATATCCAAAAAAACCACTCCATGTAGTCTGGCGCCACCTGTCCAGGAACTACACAGAGCTCCCCTGAAGGCACCAAATGGTCTGAAAAATGCAGCCACTGGTCATCTATATCATCACCCGTCAAAGAATCACAAACCGGCGGCGGAGGGTTCGTCTGAAGGTAGCCAAACTGTTGAAGAACCCGCTCAGGTCGAACGTACACCACAATCTGACCCCATCTGAGCTGGCCGGTGTACGACGATATCAAGTCAAAGGCCCTGACTCCCCGGTGCTCACCATAGGGCATCCAGCACACGTCAGTCACAGTCAGGGCATCCAAACGTCTCCGATACGGGGCTCCCTTGATCCCCGTCATATGAGCCTTACTCGTAAGCCACCTGCAGGCCCGTGGGCTCCCCTCATCATAAGCATCATGAACGACGAATGTATGCACTGTAGGAAAGTGCTCGTATATCCAGCACTACAAACACATAGTCAACATCAATACAAAAAAAAAGAGATTCAATGCTACTTAAATTTAAACTATCAGTGATAATACGTACCTGGAGAAGTGTAATATAACCGCCCAGCTGCCGTGTAGAGGCCTGTGATGCGTCGTTCAGATGGTCGTACATGTGGACTAATGCAGCCACTCCCCAGGCGAATCCCCCTGCCTGGGCCAGGTCCCTGAAAGCCTCCAGGTGCACGACATGTACATGGGTTGAACTCTTGTTGGCGAAAAGAGTACAACCCACCAAGTGGAGCAGATACGTGCGGGCTGCTACAACCCATCGTCTGGCCCTGCACTGGCTCTGATACAAGTCCCGAAGTCACCCCAACCGGACATGAGGCCCACCAGCCTGTCGGGTCTCAAATGTAGCCTCCTCATGACTGAGCTCAAGAAGCTTCGTCAGTAGACCAATCGCATCTGAAGTAACAAGCGGCTCGAACATATGCAGTGCGCCAGTGATGGGAAGGTGTAGGAGTGACACCACATCATCCAACGTGATCGTCAACTCGCTTAATTGCAGGTGGAACATGCTAGTCTCGCGATGCCACCTGTCGACGAAGGCGGATATGAATCCAGGATCAGTGGTGATAACAGAACACCTGATCAGTGGACTCAATCCGGTGCTAGCAATCAACCCTTCGATCTCAAGCGCTGGTCTCCCAATTTTATCTACTTTTCTACCGTGGGAGACCAACTTCAGATCGGGTCGTTCCTAAATTGAATAACAATTTATAATAACGTGTATATAAAAAACAATCCAACTACAAATAATTTTTATGTAATTAGTCAACATTAAAAACTACGTACCTGTCCACTCCAGATGCTGTGTGCGACATGTTTAGCAAAATCGGTCAAAATCGATGGGTCGCGTGGTCCACCGGGGAAACCCTCATCTGCAGCAAGTGACCCCAAGCTCCCATCAGTAGCCACTCCCTCTGTCTGAACAGCATCGGCGGCGCCTGTCATCTCTGGGGTGGCATCAGACACATGAGGAACATCCTCATGCAACTGAGGCACATCCTCAGGTCTCTCTGTGACGTCCTCACGCAGACGAACCCGTTGCCTACGTGCTGAAGCAGTAGGTCTGCGACGCAGAGGAACATCAGCCTCATGCATATCCTTACTAATGTCTCTACCTCTACCAGCTCCTAACGCACGACCTAAACCTCGTGTTCTAACCATGATCTGAAATCATGAAGAACATTTATTTTTTTCAGTCAAATTAAATATTCAAATAATTGGTAACAAAGCTTTGTCATTACAAATTTGTTCAAACACATGTTTTGTATGTTTCTTACTAATTTGGTCAAATTAAGTTTTCAATGTTTCTTGGACATGATGTTCTCATGATATGTGTGACATTCTCATTTATGATATCTGTGACATTATGCTTCATTATGAGGGACATGTAGAATCAAGGCATGCTTTTTGTTTTTTGGTTTAGCATTTTGAAAATAGGACACAGAATTTAGGAGACACAATTCTCCTAAAAGCTGAAATTGAATAATGAAATTGTTTGCTTCCAAGGGAATAATCAAATCAAACATTATAAGATTTACTTCCAAGGGAAATATAATAGGCAGAATTTTTTGTTTCTATTTGGATCATGTTTAAATTCTTTATACAACTCCAACAGGATTAACACTTACCCTTCTCTCATTAGTAACACAAAGCCCAAGATGAATGATGAGTGGTTCAAATCATGAGTAGATCCGAAGGGGGGGGGGGGGAAACGGCCTAGAGGATCACTTAAAAAAATTCCCACTGTTTTATCTCTATCTGACATGTTTATTGTTTTCAATGAAGAAGTTTGAGTTCCATATTGTTGTTGGTCTAACAATCAGAGATTGGATTTAAGTTGTCTTAATTTATATGATATTGTGGAGCATGTGCATGTTCAGAAGGAATTCCAAAGAAAAGAAAAAAGCTCATGGCACTTTCTAGGTTTCTTTAGATCAGGGAAATGTGTATTTTATATGTTTCTGTTCTTTGGTTTTGTATTTTCAAGATTGCTATCTTGTTAGCATTCAGTGTGCATGCGTGCTTGATTGTAGCACTCTCATTAGCATCAACTATGCTTGTGTAAGTGCCGTTATACATTTTTAGTGAATGATCAATTGATATTTTGACAAAAAAAAAAGAGGAAGCATTTACATAAAAGAGATGGAGAGCAGCAGATTGATGGCAGAGGAGTTTAAGTTCATTCAATTTTCGGTCATATGGTATCAGCTTTGAATTGCCAAGCTTATAACATTGCTTAGATTGTGTAGGTATCAGATTAGACAAATTTGTTTTCAATATCAAAAGAATTCCCATTGTAATTGACAGGTTGTAGGCTATTAGATCAGATTAGACAAATTTCTTTTCAATATCAAAATAAATTTAGAAACAGAGTAACACAAGAACTTTGTTCTCTTGTCTCATATTTTTTCTTAATTACAAGTCTAGCAGTAGTCTAATAGTTGCATATGAGTATCCTAACTTACCTTGTTTTTTTTTTCTTAACCCTCTCATTCATCAAGGAAAAAGAATCCTAACTAATCCACATAATTTATGCAGTGTATACAGTCATTTAGACATCCTAACCAAATGACAGCAAATAACAATTCAATTTAGACATCCTAACCAAATGAAAGCAAAATACAATAGGTTATGCATCAAAATTAGGGAGTTTGTGTAAGTTAAATACCATATACACTTTGTAATAGCAAATAAATTAAAAATAATAATTACTAATATCAATAAATTGGTGGTTCAGACAAAATTTTCAAGAAAAATAACCAAAAAACAGCAAAACATGGTCTGCGGAAGAAGTTTCGCATGTTCTTCCGTGAGAAGAATAGGTAGCCTGCGGAAGAAGGTTCCGCAAGTTCTTCTGCGACCAGGAAATGTTGTCTGCGGAACCTTCTTCCGCTGAATCCAGCGGAAGAAACGAACAAAGCTAGTCAATGGAGGATGCCAATACCTGTGGAGGAGAAGAAGGGAACCAAATTTCAAAGCGCGGAAGAAGAAGCTTGCTATCTGATACACAGAAGACGAAGGAAGAAGACGAACCTTTTTGGAAGGAGAAGAACGAAACCAAGGAAGAAGAAGCTTGCGGGGAGGTTGCTGGGTGCACGGGAGAAGAAGGAAAGCGCGGAAGAAAATTTTTTTTAAAACGGAAGAAGAAGAAAATGTTTTTTTTAAAATATATTAACTTTTATTTTTTAAATGAAGGGTATTTTAGGAAGTTCATTCAATTGTTGGGTGCACCTAACAACAGCCGGGTGTGTTGAGGTGAGTCGGGCCAAACCAACCCATTTTAATAGCTCTAGGTGTGGTGCATTTTAATATTTGATGATGATAATAATAATGCAATTCCCACCCTTATCTTTTTCCACTGTTTTACTACACATAACAATTATATGTAATGTATTTGGTATTTCATTTAATAAAAGATTTAGCTTATAAAAATATTGAATTTTAAAAAAGAGCAAACCAATTTAAATGTTTTGATTGGTTGATTGAATCCAACCCAAATTGTTTACAAATGGGTTGATTTAGGTTGGATTTTAAATTTTATCTTGGAAAATCGACTCAGCCAACCTATTCAAATTTAATTGAATTAAGTCACAAGTTTGACTAAACTCAACCCAAACTGATCCACGTACGCCCTTATCAATAAGACTATCACATTTCTCGTAATCTTAATTTTTTAAAATAAAATATATTTTTTGTCTTCATAAATATAAAAATATTTTGAATTTGTTCATGTAAAATTAAGTACTTTTTTATCTTCACAAAATTAAAATCACTTACTTTTTGGTCCAAAACTATGATGATGATTTTTTATATTGGTTATGCATCTAACATGTCAATGTGATGTTTTTACATTGGTTATACATATAACCAATGTAAAAAAAGAAAATAATACACATAGGTTCAAATATTCAAACCTTGCTTCAGACCAAAATGTCATAGGTTTCAATTTTGTAAGGATGAAAAAAGTACTAAAAATTTTACAAAAGTAAATTCTAAATATTTTCATATTTATGAGGACAAAAATATATTTTAATATTTTTTTACTAACCTTTCATGTGAGTGAAAATATGAAAATCTATAACCATTTTCTTACAAATCAAATGCAACTAAATATTAAATTTAATATATATATATATATATTATAAAAGAATTTATTCTATGGGTAATATCAGGTGACAATCTCGTATTCATTTCCTTCAAAAAAATATTAAATGAAATTATTTTATTTTTAATTTAAACAAATATAATTAAAAATTAAATACAATCAATTAACATTAATATAATAAATCAATTATGTAAGAAAATGTTAATAAATTAATTAACCAATATATTGATGTTAATAAATTAATATAATAAATTAAAATTACTAATAAGTTAATTATCAATCAGATATTAATGCATACTAGTTTGATCAATTTGTATTTTATGAATTGATAAAGATGAAAAATATACATTATTTGTAAAATATTTATTCATGTCACAAGTTATATAAATAATATATATATATATATATATATATATATATATATATATATATATATATATATAAAAGAATTGTTAGCAAATTACAATATTTAAAAGAATTGATAACCAAGTTATATGAAAAATATATTGATATATATGAAAAAAATAAATACTAATAAATTGGTATTTGATTGATAATCAATCAAAGTATTAATAATCAATACTAATAAATAGGTGTTTTGTAGTCAAAATTTATTATAATAAATAACATTAGTTATCACATTAATAATTTAAACTTAAATTCAATCAAATATAAATTATTATCATTATATTTATTTTACATGTGATTTCTCTCTCTCCTATTTTCTAGTTTTACTTACATTTCCACTAGGGGTGGGAATAGGCCAGGTCGGCTTACAGGGGTCTACGACCTGGCCTACATAAAGTCTGCCCTGAACTGACTTATTTAATTAAAAGGTTAGACTCAGACTTTTTTAAAAGCCTATTAAATTAAATAAACCAGGCTTAGACCTATTAAAAAGCCTTATAAGCCTGATAAGCCGACCTATATATATATATATATATATATATATATATATATATAATATTATTTTTTGGATACAATTAATTTTTTTTGAAACTATCAAACTTTGATTACACATTACTGCTCTATACCTTATATTCCTACCATCAATGACTTTAATTACCATTTAGCTGTGAGTCATGTGCCCTTTTATACTGACTTCTTTTTTTAACTTCCCTATTACGTTCGTATTCCGTAAAATATTACATATTTATTGTGAATATTTATTGTGAGGAAGATTTTAAAAAAACTATCAGGTCAGACCAGGCTTTTAAAAAGGTCAGGCCGAATCAAAATAAAAAACATTTGATAAGCTCAGGCCTTAAAGATTCATCGTATGTTAGACTCAGGCCTTTCAAAGTCTGACATGACCTATTCCCACCCCTAATTCCCACAAAATTATTCATAAAAATATGATAGGAATATATTATCAATATTTATTCTAATTAAATATGTATCTTAAATTATGAATTGTCATAACTTTAAATGATAAAGAAATTCATACCCAAAGATAATTGCATATAAAATTCGCACTAGATGAGTATCTTTACTGGTACTCACGTGTAATGATCAGCTAACGAATTTGCACTATTTGTTTGTTAATGGATATGCGGCGAATATCATGGTACCCATATTTGCGGATACGTGTTGCCTGTTAATATTAAATACTTAATTATTTTTTATTTTTTTATCAAACTTAAATACGTAAATATTCTTTATAAATATTTTTTTATCTGTACTTATGTTTTGGAGTATAATTTTATTTGAATTTATATTTTAGTGTATTTTTATTACATTTTATATTTTAGAGAGTAATTTTTATATAATTTTGTTTGGAGTTCATAAAATTTATTTATTTAGAATTATTCAAGAGGCACTTTTAATTGTGTAGATTGTAGAATATTTGAATAAATTTAGTTGTAACTATTGAAATTTATTTTTCAAGAAAATATTAAATTAAATAAAATTAAAATAAATTTTTTGTTAAAATACTTTTAAACTATTTTTTATTTTTTTAAAAATATCCATGACTATCCGCAAATATTCTCAATATTAAAAAATTCATTTTACGGATACCGTGCTGGTAACAAAGGAGTAATGAACAATATTTATCTAGGGAGATGAGTAAAGGGTGACTACTACTTGTGCTTGTCCCTTCTATCATCATCCTCGTACACAATCTCATATGTGTGTGAATATTCATAATTATCTTATATAAGAAAATCATAAACTAAACACATGTGCAAGGCACGGTATTATGTTGGTATATTAAGTTTGAAAGTTTTTATATGATTTACAAATTAATTAATATATTATAACACTTTTTATTTTAATGTATGGTATGATATTAAAAATTTAAGTAAATTTTTATGAGCTTAATGATTATAGTGTAAAAAGTATACATTATCAATCAATTAAAAATCACTATTAATATATAGAGAAATGTTAACAACACATTCTCTAACACACTCTTTTAAACACATCCATTATTATTGGGTAGCATTTATTGAAAATCACAAATTTTTTTGGGTCTCATCTCTTATTTAATGACTCTCTCTTTCTCTTGATTTTTTAATTTTCAATAAATTTCAACCATTGAAAGAGTTTGTGTTAGGAGAAGTGTGTTAGAGAGTGTTTTAGTAGCACTTCTCTTAATATATAAGATGGTTTGTGGTTAAATGATAATTACTGTTATTATGTAAACTATTTTCTCAATTAAATTACATATTTAGAAATTTTTAAACAATATAACACAAAAGTATGATGTAATTTAATGATTAGATTAATAGAATTCAACCTTTATAGAAAGTTATTAAAAGTGTTATAATACCCATTTTGTCTTGATGTCATTTATTTTTTTTATCTTATTAATGTCTCTCTAATAATGTGAATCTAACTAAAAGTTTTTACCATTAAAAAAAACTAAAACTAAAAAGTGATAATTAGATGTATTATCTAGAATAACAATTTCATCATTCAAAACACTCCACCATTGTAGGTACAATTTGTTTGGGATCACGATTAATACTAACTATTATTAAATAAAAATTTATTAGCATAATATTTGGACTTGGAAAGTTTTTGTAATTGGTGGTCGATCGAATAGTCTACTTGAAATTTAGAAAATCTACCAAATCTAATTAAGGTAAGAGAAAAAGTATATTTTTTATCATAAAGATAAAAGATATCTCCTAAAATTGGAAGTTATCTATTATTAGAGGAAAAATAAAGATAGAATCATATTTTTCCCTATTTGTGTTATCTTATGAGAGAAATTGAGATCTTATTATCCAATTTCACCTCTATAAAATGAGTTCTCAAGGTTCAGGTAAATGAACTCTAATCCAATCAACTTTAAGATAATTATTCTTACATTTGCCGCACTAACTTGAGCATTAGAGTCACCACTGTTCGTGGAGGAGCTCATGGAGGAGCATCATCGTTAGGAGATTCAGCCAATTCGGTAAGAACATTCGGTGTCCACCATGGTGCCGAAGGAAAACTTTCCTTTCGACCACTAGGTCACGTGAACGGGAATCCACCACGTCAAGGATGGCTGCCATGGGAGCCCCTGAAAAGGGGAACCCAGCAAACAAAGCGAGTCCCTCGTGTCAGGAGCTTGATGATCACTCATTGATCATCATCGCCTTGCAAAGAGAGATGAACACCTTGAAGCAAAGAAATTCCTAGGAGATGGAGAACCTTCGACAGGAGAATGTCATTCTTAGGGAGTAGTACTTGAAGCTTCAAAAGGACCAAAATGCAAATTCGGTCACAATGGTTGCAACCCACTAGACCCATCTGACAAGGACCAACGAGGTTCATATGATGTGGCAAAAAGGAACGCCCTCTATCATGCAGCTGATTCAAAGAGCAGCAAATGCTGACACTTGACTTCACCCCTTCGTTGATGGGATTAAGGAGTCACAACTTCTACCTGGATGGAAGACGCTAACCATTGATCATTACAATGGGCTCTCAAACCTGGATGAACACGTGGACGCATTCGTCACACAGATGAGTATGCTTATGAATGACAATGCGATTATGTGTCGAGTGTTCCCAACCAACTTGAAAGGCGCAACACTTCATTGGTACACTCATTTGCTGAGAAACTCCACCGATTCATTCGCAACTATTAAGATGTGTTTCAAAGTGCAATATGCGATAAGAATACCACATCACTTAATAGCAATGGAACTCGCTAACATTCAACAAGATGAGTATGAGTCCTTAAGAGACTTCATGGAGAGGTTCTCATCAATTTCAGTCAAAATCTGAGACCTGAGTCTAGAAGTATCACTTACCTTGATGATCATGGCTCTAAAATATGGTACTTTCTCAGACAACCTGTGCAAGAAATTACCTACAACATTGGAAGAGTTGAGAGCAAGGACTGCCAGATTCATCCAGATGGAAGAGATGACCAGATTCAAAGAGAAAGTATGTGGCTAATCATCAAGGAAACCAATGGAGTGAGAGATCAAGATCTAGAGTGTAACACACCCGATTGTCAACTTCTCGGTGGTTCTCACATTACTACACTTCATATGATGACACTTCACTCAACATGCTTGTTGGTTAGAACCCTCCACAAGTTAGAACCCTTCGTAGGTAGCCCTTTTTGAGACCTCAACAATCTGCTTTGACATCACTTGACTACTCTCAAAATCATTGACTATCCCCACAAACCAACACGATACTTTTCAGTGTGTTTTGTCTTCTCTCATATGCTTTATGGAAAACTTCCTAGAATGTCACCCATCCATAACTACTCTAAGTCAAACATGTTTAACTGTGAAGTTCTTAAGTGATAGGCTACCAAAAGGTATATGCATCTTGTTAGTATAAATAGTACCTATTAATTTCTTTAAGTCATCCTCAACTGTATAGTCTCATACCTACACAACCTCTAGATCCCTCTCATTCAGGTATAGTTCATCTGAGGTGTTACATAGAGTAGTTGCAATACAGGAAAGTCCAAAAGAGACAAACTGCCTTGATCCAAATTCAGTTACTACACTGCATTGACAAAGAGTAGAAGCCGAGTACTAGAGGAAGCATACGATGTATAATTAATTTAGTTATCGGCTAAGAATCGACCTCCACCAGGAGTAGACAAGTCCAAATATTGTCATTATCATCGAGTCATTGGTCATAACACATAAGAATCCACTACCCTCAAGGACAAGATAGAAAAATTGAACCAGAAAATACATTTACATAGATTCGTTAAGGATAAGGAACTTTCAAAAAAGCAAGAAAGGGAGCGCGATAGAAGCCGAGAGCGCAGCTAGACTTTGGAGCAACAAAAGCACAACACAAGGATGAGAATTCCTCATCCAAAACTCGAATTTGAGGTGGGATCAATATGATAGCAAGAGGTGGAAGCTTAAACTTGGTTCACAAATGCTATGTCTACAACCTTAAGATTGTTAGCTCGGTTGCAATTGAAAAGAAGTCTCATTACTTTCACAGATGAGGATTTTGAGGGGATAAAGTGAATGAATAATGATCCCATGTATAGTCAAACTAGAGATTGCCAACTTAGTGTGCAAAGTCTTGATTGACCAAGAGAGCTTAGTTGATATCCTTTATTGGTCTGCCTTCAAACAATTGGATATTCGTAAAATTCAGATTGAGCCTTTCTTAGAACAACTTATAGGCTTCTTAAGAAAGACAACTAATACGACGGGCACATCAACTTGCTAACCACTTTCAGAGGCAAGAAGGGTTCAAAAACCATCATGATCAGGTACCTTATAGCCAATGGTCTCGCTTCATATAATATATTAATTGGGCGTCCTACACTTAATGAATTGGGGGCATTATTTCAACTCCTCATCTAGTGATGAAACTCCCGAGTATGAGTGGCAAGATTATCACTGTTATAGTGGACCAAGCGATAGCACGAGAGTGCTATTGATGCAATCCTACCCCGCAAGGGCATTGGATAGAAGACTCCAAGTAGATTGGGCAAAAGATGCAAGAGAAGGCCCTAGGGTTCTCATGAGCCTTAGGGTAAATTTCGAGCCCATGGACTAAGTATGAGCCCACTTATCTTTGTACATATTATATTAAGGTTTCATTATTTTTGGGCCTTGTATTTAGGGCTCCATAATGTAGGTAGGGTACCCTTGAAATATAGGATTTTTTAGCCCTTGTATTTTAGGGCACCTAGACTAGTTTTTGTATTAAGGGTAGTTTTGTAATTTCATGCGCATTGAGTGAATATTTGATGTGTGTGTTGGTAAATAAATTTAATTGAATTGGGAGAAGCTCAATCCAATTAAATTTTAGAGGGGGAGGTGAGCATTTGCTTGCTACACCCCATTGCCACATCATATAGTCACACTTTGTGCATGCCCTTCATGCTTTACATGCCTCATGATACCTAAGCATACTTAGTGGAAAATCTTGGACTTGATCTTGGATTAGTGGGCTGAACCATAGCTAAAATTCACTAATCATAATTAGTGAAAATTTGGCTCCACAAATTCAATTTCAAATTCAAGTAAAATTTGAATAGAAATTCAAATTTCCCTCCAATTTTGTGTGACACTTAGGCTATAAATAGAGGCCATATGTGTGAATTTTTTCAACTTTGATCATTTGAGAATTAAACTTCAAAGTTCAGACTTCTTTTGAGGCACAAAATGTCATGCTCCTTCTCTCCCTCTCCCTCCATTCATCTTCTCCTACCTCCAAGCTCTTATCCATGACTTCCTATGGTGGTGAGCTTCTTCTAGACTCATCTTCTTCTTGAAGTGGCGTCACCTCTCAACTCTTCTTCTTCTCCATTCTGCTGCCACTAAAATTCAAGAAGCAAAGGACTCCATTGATGAAGAAGATCCAAGTCCTACTAGCTCCAATGGAGCTACATCATGTGGTATCAAGAGCATCTTCATCTAGGTGATGTTCTTTTACTTCCTCTATCTTTTTGTTCGGTCAATTCACTTTAATTACTTGTTATTCATCTTATTCTACATGTATATCCTCCATTGTCTTGTGGTTTGGTTCTGTTTAGAGTAGATTCAAAAAAATAAACCAATTAAATCTTAGATCTACACTTGTTCTTGTATTTCTATGGTTCAAATTTTATAGATCTACTCTTGAATCATGTTTTTGTGTTGTTTTAGGTTCTATCATTTTTCAGTCATAATATTCTTGTGCAGATCTAAATTTTCTTCCAAAATATTGATTAGAAAAAAAAACACAAAAATATAAGTGTAAATCACTTAATCCATGTTGTCTTAGAGTCATGTTGGGTCATAATAATTGTCACATTATGTTCTAAGTTTGTGTTGAATTTTTATTTTGGTGATTGAATTCTAGATACATTTGTTCATGTATTCTTGTCATTCTTAGCCTATCTTTTGAATTTTGAGTCTAATTCATGCATGTTATTTAGTTCATAACATGTTCTAAATCAATTCCTAGAAGTAGTCTTGTTGTTGAACTTTTTTTTGTTTTCTAAGTTTCCTACATGATGCCTATGATGAAGTTGAGTTGTGGTTGGATTTGTGAATCAAAATAAGTCTTAAGCTCTCTTGAATTTTTTTATTCAAGATAATTGAGCATAAGCAAACACAAATGGTAACTATCCAAGCCTTAAGAAACATAAACACTACTCTTGATTTCTAAGTTGAAATCGCTGGTGCTGGCAGCTTGAACATAAGAACTTGTATAAATTACTGGGAATTGGTCACTTCGAATTTTGAGCTGAAATTTTTACTGAATTTTCTAGACATCTGGATCAAAATTATAAAAAAGGAACCAAGCGATTTGGATCAAAGGAAAAAATAATAAAAATCACACAAGTTGAAATAAAAATCAGTGTCCAGGAAAAAAAAAGTGAAAGGGAAGTGTGCTTGTTGTTTTGACTCAAAATTTGTTCTATAATTGGTGCCTATTTTATACCAATCTTAGTTCTGAAATTTCAATTGAAAATTAGTGTGAAAACAAGTTCCAAAACTAGAGGTTTCTTGAGTCTTTTTTTTTTAGTTTTTCTTGCTCTACTCTAGAGTCATTCTAAGTTTCTCTTTGAGTCCTAGCTTGCTTTTATGTGCTTTTCATCGCTTTAATTGTTGAATAATCCTTGAAAATTTGTCTTGTTAAAGATCTATTGGTTTAGCTTTCATTTCATTTTTTTGGTCTTTGGTTATTGCTTGTCTATTTGTTTCCTTGTTTGTGAGTTGTCATATAGGGAATTGGAAAGGAGGATTGGTGTCATCCCTTGAAGAATTTGAGTCAAGAAGCAAGGGAAAAACCACCTTAAGAGCTATTGGACTAAGAAGCACTCCAAATTGAGTGAATCACCAAAGAGAGAACAACCACCCAAATTGAGGACCTTTTTGTAATTTTGTAATTGACACTTTACTTACTTTCATTGCTTTCAAATTTTGTAACAAAAAGGTCTTTCATTGGAAGTAAGTTGGGAGCCTCCAATAGGCCACCCTACTTCCATTTGTGTGTAATAATTTTAGGCAATTTTCCCTTAGGATTGTGAGTGTTTTGTTGGGAACCTTAAATATGGTCATCCAAACACTCTTAGGATTCGCCTAGTTTACATTTCTTGCTTACTTTCATAGCTTATTTCCTTTACCTTCCATTGTCAAACCGCCTAGATAGCTTGCCTTTTACTAATTAGTTTTTACCTTATCTTGCACACCTCTTTTAGTGTTTATTTTGGCTAGTTTTCAATCATAGTTTCTTTTACCTTTTGTTTTCAAACCCCCAACAAGAAAGAACCACAACTTAGGAACCAACATGAGTCTTCATTCTTCATCTAGTGTTAATGGTGAGGCTTCTACTCCTAAGGAGCCCTTGTATAAGATATTAGATGAATTGAGATCCCTTAAGTTGTGGAAAGAAAAACAAGAGAGAAAAGAAAAAGGAAAAAAAAGAGTGGAAGAAATAAGTCAAGATGAAAGAAAGAAAATAAGAGAGGAAGAAACAAGGGAAATACTAAAAGAGTTAAGAAAAGAAAAATATACCTCCTATAGTAGTCATAACTCTTGCAAGAGCCTAAATGAAGAACTTCGTGACTATTATGAAGAAAGGCATAGGTCACATCTTAGACCTCACTCCCATAGGAGAGAAAAGGAAAGAAAGCCTCAAGAGGCTAGCATTAACCTCCCATACTTCCATGGGAAGAACAATGTAGAAGCTAACTTAGATTGGGAAATAAGGGTAGAGCAACAACTTAAAAGGAAGTCTACTTCAAAATCTTATGGCTCTCATTCTTATCCAAAGAAAGACCAAGGTCAAGGCATCTTACCAAAGATGATAAGGGGAAGACAATAGAAAAGCAACCCCTTAAGGCTAGTATGCAAGAGAAGACTAGCTCCATGAAGTGCTTTAAATGTCTTGGAAGAGGATACATTACTTCTCAATGCCCCACCAAGAAAACCATGATTATAAGGGGCCAAGACATTTATAGTAGCCAAGATGAGACTACTACTTCACCTTTCTTTAGTGAAAGTGAAGAAGCAAAAGGGAAAGAATCTAGTGAAGAAATCTACCCTCAATAAGAAGGACAACCTTTAATGGTTAAGGAAGAATGTAAGGAGGTAAGTGTCTCCTCCAAGAGGTTAGCTAAGAAGGAAAGTCATTTTGAAATAAAGACAAATATTAAAGAAACTTCCCCTCTTAGACAACCTCCAAATATTCTCCTTTGTAAAAAGACACTTGTTAGCACTGCCACACCTCTTGGGCTTTAATATTATTCCTTAAGTAAATGAGTTG
Organism: Glycine max; assembly: GCF_000004515.6. Classification (NCBI taxonomy): domain Eukaryota; kingdom Viridiplantae; phylum Streptophyta; class Magnoliopsida; order Fabales; family Fabaceae; genus Glycine; species Glycine max. The sequence goes on from NC_016089.4 coordinate 29,619,309, forward strand.
TTGGATGAGGGTTTGGTTTGCAAGAGCTTAAATCCTTGTGCTTTGTTGGTGCCCAAAATAGCTATTATTAGGCACCAAATCCCTAAAATAGGTGGTATGATGAATGTTTTGAGTGGTACAACCCTCTTTTGTAAAATCACTTGTGCACCCAATGTCTTCATGATTTGTGTACATAGGGACTCATTAGGTAGGCTTATTCTTATTTTTAGTTTCAATACAAACTTAGGTACTCATATGGGACACCTTAGGTTTGTCATACTTTTTGGTAGGAATAATCAACATGAAAATATAGAAAAATGTATGTTTTATTGCATTACTTTTCTTAATTTTTTTAAATAGTGATCAAGGGGTTCCCATGAACTCTAAGAGAATAAAGGTCATTCCTGAGTGGCCTACTCCACCAAGTATAAGGAAAATTTGGAGCTTCCATGACTTAACAAACTTTTACAAAAGACTTGTCCCATATTTTCCTATACTTGTAACACCACTCATTGAGTTAGTAAGGAACCATGTTCCTTCATGGGAAGATGCCCAAGAAATAGGTTTTCAGACCTTACCTTACTTTAACTTCCTAAACACCACTAATATGTATGTTTTTGTTCTTTTTATAGGTGTTGAGGAAAAAAGCCCAGAGTTTCAAGAACCTTGGGATTTGAGGTCAAATACTTTTCAAGGGGGAGGGAATAATGCAATCCTACCCCACAAGGGCATTGGATAGAAGACTCCAAGTAGATTGGGCCAGAGATACAAAAGAAGGCCCTAGGGTTCTCATGAGCCTTAGGGTAGATTTCGAGCCCATGGGCTAAGTATTAGCCCACTTATCTTTGTACATATTAGATTAAGGTTTCATTATTTTTGGGTCTTGTATTTAGGGCTCCATAATGTAGGTAGGGTACCTTTGAAATGTAGGATTTTTTAGCCCTTGTATTTTAGGGCACCTAGACTAGTTTTTGTATTAGGGGTAGTTTTGTAATTTCATGTGCATTGAATGAATATTTGATGTGTGTGTTGGTAAATAAATTTAATTGAATTGGGAGAAGCCCAATCCAATTAAATTTTAGAGGGGGAGGTGAGCATTTGCTTGCTACACCCCATTGCCACATCATATAGTCACACTTTATGCATGCCCTTCATGCTTTACATGCCTCATGATACCTAAGCACACTTAGTGGAGAATCTTGGACTTGATCTTGGATTAGTGGGCTGAACCATAGCTAGAATTCACTAATCATAATTAGTGAAATTTTTGCTCCAAAATTTGGCTCCATAAGTTCAATTTCAAATTCAAGTAAAATTTGAATAGAAATTCAATTTTCCCTCCAATTTTGTTGATACTTAGGCTATAAATAGAGGCCATGTGTGTGCATTTTTTCAACTTTGATCATTTGAGAATTAAACTTCAAAGTTCAGACCTCTTTTGAGGCACAAAATTTCATGCTCCTTCTCTCCCTCTCCCTCCATTCATCTTCTCCTACCTCCAAGCTCTTATCCATGACTTCCTATGGTGGTGAGCTTCTTCTAGACTCATCTTCTTCTTGAAGTGGTGTCACCTCTCAACTCTTCTTCTTTTCCATCCGCTGCCATTAAAATTCAAGAAACAAAGGACTCCATTGATGAAGAAGATCCAAGGCCTACAAGCTTCAATGGAGATACATCAGCTATGTTGCGAGTCTCAAGATTGCCAAGGTAAAAAAGGTTGTAGTGCCCAAACTACAAATGATAGCATGCACTTCTCTCACCAGCAACCCAGGAGAAGTAGAGCTCGACCCTAGAGAAGCAAAGGCAAGAGCATAACCTACTAAAGAATTGAAACCCTTCCAACTTAGCAAAGAATCCAATTGTAACACTGTGGATTTTTTAAAAGTATGTTAAATGTTTGATAAATACTAGAGGAAAGTAAATTTAGATTCATGATATTTATAATTGAATTTAATAAATGGATTGTTTTGTTATGTGACGTAGTGTTATTGATAACTTTCATGAGTGTTTGACCTAAAGTGTGGGGTATAAGATTGTTAGAACCTATAGTTGAGTTTCCTTTAGTTGTAGAAAAAAGGGGTGTGCTTAGAAGAAATAAAGAGTAGCAATTTTAAGTTATCTCTTTAGCCTTAAATGTAGAACCTCATCCATTTTCGCCCATTTTTCTTCATTTTATTCTCTTTCACAAGAAATCCACTTCCTAGCATAAAGAGATTTTGAGTTGTTGCACCTAAAAGATCCATTTCCTATTTCTCTAGAGCTCCATAGTTGATTCCTGAGTTGGTAAGCTCAACTTTTCTCTCTCTCTCTGATCTCTTGGTTCATTCATTTTCTTGTACCAAGAGCTTGAGAAATGGGTCTCATCCAAACTCTTGATTAAAGGTCCAAATTTTAATTGAAGCTTATTTTGGCATTGATCTATGTCTCCTCTAGTTGATTTCATATCAAAAGCTATGAAAAAATCATTCTTGGATCACCAAGCCTCTTCCATCGCTTCTTCAAGGTTTCTGGTTAATTCTTAGGGTAAGGGAAGCTCTAAATTAGATGTGATTAATGTTTCAGTTGTGTGATTAATTCTTGGAATGATGATGCTAGTGTTTATTGATGTCTATAAGCTTGGGTGAGTCTTAGCACAAGGTTAGTATGAGTGGTTATGCCATTAATGACCGTGGAACTTGCAACATTCATAGCCCATTTTCATCTTAGCCCAGCTAGAGTTTGGTTTGGCTGTGCTAGAGCATGATAGAGTGGAGAATTAAGCTCCAGAGTGGTTTTGACCTAGCGAGAGCTTGTTTCGGCTGGGCAGAGTGAGACAAAGTGGAGCTTTAAGCTTTAGGGGGGTTTTGGCTCGGCTAGATTTGTGTTTGGCTAGTCTAGACAAGTGACAAAATGGTATTTTCACTCTAGGGGGTTTTGGCCCAGTGAGAATTTGTTTGGTTGGGCTAGAAAGTGACAAAAATGAAGTATATAACTCCAAATGAGTTGTGTCTTGGCATAAGAATGGAAGAAGATCATTTCTTGGTGCTAGGCCACGATGCTAAGTGTTTTATGGTTATTAAGCTAACTGTATTATTGAAATGATTATGGTATTAATGGAAAACAAAGTTTTATCTTTATATGATTTAACTTACTAAACTTTAATGTTTAATATGATGATAAGTATTATGTGAGTGTGAATTGATGTTGGAATATTTTGATTAGTCTATGAATTTTCTTTTTATTGTTAAGAACCTTATATTATAATGATGTTGAGATGATTATGTTCTCTAGTGTGGTGAATATACTATTGATAGGGTGATGATTTTGATGATGTGTGTGATATGATTTTTGTATTGGAAAGGATTTTGTTGAATATGATATTGAGATCTTAATGAAATGTGGATGAGTTTATGATGAATTGTTAATTGAAATGGAATGTTGATGATAATGGATGTCTTGCATGAGAACCATCCCTATGTGTTGAAAGGAGTTAGCTATATCCTTCGGCAAGATTTTTGTTGTTGTTGGAAATGATATACTTGGGAGGGTGAGTTTCACGCCAGAAGTTCTAACTCACTAAAGTGCCCCGGAGGTCTCGCCTAGTGGAGTATCTTCCCAAGTACCATCCCTATGTTTTGACTTCAAATGGTGTGTGAGAGTGATGGAAACTATTTCCCAAGAAGTTTAGTTGACTCATTTGGTGTATAGTGATAAACCCGGATTAGACTATATTTTGATGTGAGTTTTTATGTCATTCATGCATTTTGATATATTTTATTTGGCAAAACTTTCAATTTAGTGTAAGTTTGTGAAAAACAAGTGCTTAAGAGGTTTCGTGTGAAAAAGAATTAAATATCATAAATTTTTGGAGCTAATCAGAAGACCACGGTCATGGTAATTTGTATGTGTGAGGTAATTTTGTACAATCATAGTAATATTTTACACGTGCGATAATTTTGTAATCTGTGGTCTACCTGTGTCACTTATCACTTAAAGATTGCAAGGATCACCTGCTATATTTAAATCCTAATAGATAATATTTTTAATTAAGGAAAGATAGAAAGAGAACTTCCACAAAATATTATAAATAAGGAATGAGACCTCTTTCTTTTAAAAATCAATATTTTCTCACTTTTTTCTTTTTACGAATTTGAAAGAACATTGAAGGCTCTTGAGAGCTAAAGAGCATCGGCAACATCGCTAGGATGGATCATGATCATTGTTCCTACCTATTGGTATGTCTATGTTTATTTTGTATAAGATTGCTAGTTTTACTTTGACTACGAGCAGTTAGTGCCCCTAGTCCAGGGGTTACGATGTAACTGTCCATTTGTATCCCTCTCCTTGTTTTTAATCATTGTTTTATGTCAATTAATTATCTTCCTTACATTTACTATTTATTTAGAATCAGTCATTCTAATACCTAATCAATTGCATAGTAGTGATCATTTGCATGTAATTGGTAGGTCTAGGTAGAGAATATTTTGCACCAAATTGCATGATCAAATTGTTTCGGTAATCTCTAATATATTAGTTAATCTTTAATTAATTATTCCTAAAATTGATTTTATCCTTTGACTTAAATTGATAGATCCATGATCATTGGGGTATTGATATAAGGCAAAGAGCATCTTCTAACCTTGATCATAGACTTTAGTTGATTTTGGGAATTGGTAATTAACTGGGGAAGGAATTTCCTTAAGATTGAGATTCAGGGAAAATTGGTACTAGTGAGTCATAACTCCTAGTCATTCTTATCATCACTCAAAACCTCTATTTGCATTTGTTTTCTTCTAAAAACCAAAACCATAAAAATATTTAAATTCTCTTTATAATTGTAACGAATCGTCTCGTCGCTACGATATCATCACTCTAAACCGCGAAAATTTTTATTTTTATTTGAGAACTCCATTAATTTACTTATGAAAAATTGTTAATTGCTATTCATGAGTTCTTAGTGCATTGGAAATTTGTAAGAAAATAGCAATGTGCCTCCAATTTATGATTCTTTTGTGGAAATTGTAAATATTTTCATTCTTGTGTGAATTTATAGAGTAGAAACTTCATTTTTGTGATCTAATGTTGAATTCAACTCAATTTGTAGGCTAAAGAAGAGAAGGTGTAAAAAGCTGCTGGTGAACTCGCTTAGCAAGGCAGATTGGCTAAGCGAGTCTCATCCGCTTAGCGAGGCAGACAACTCACTTAGCGGATGCAAAACCCTAGAAGAGGATAAGTCAGAGATCAGTGTGCTTAGCGCCCAGCCAGCCCGCCCAACAAGGATGTTGTCTCTTCTTGCGCTTAGCACACCCAAGCTCGCTTAGCGGATTTTCACTTACTCTCACTCAGCGAGACATGCTCGCTGAGCGAGCCTTCATGTGCTGAGAAGTCCAAGAGCCTTTAAAACATTGAGTTGGTGGGAACCCAAGGGAGACCAAGCTTGACACAACTGAGACTACGTGAAAACAAAGATAAGAAGGCAGAGAAGCTGGAGAGAGGACATTCTTCTTCAACCTTTTCCATTTTCTTTCACAAAAATATTCATTTTCTTGTTTGTATGAAGCTTTTCATGTTAATGGAGGGCTAAGAACTTCTTTGTTGGGGAGTATTCTACTGAGAACTCTTAATGTAAACCTCTAACTATCTATTTAATGTTATTTTCTGGTGTTCTTTGCTTCTATCTGCACTTATTTTACATGCTTGTGGCTTGGTCATCCATTTGTATGTTTAGTGTCGCAACCTTCCCTTCGGCGGGAGGGCGACGCGTGACTCACGGGATGCGTGTTCCACGAAAGGAATACGCGCGGAGTCGCCACCAACGTTTATTTGACGAAAACGTTGGAAAAACCGGAAAAGACGCGATCTACGAACTTTTTAAGTGAAAGGTTCGGGAGTTGTATTTACGCACGGGGAAGGTATTAGCACCCCACACGTCCGTCACAAGGGACGGCAGCCTTTAATCGAATGTGCAAACATGACTTTGATTTTTAGTTCCCTTTTTATGTCTCTATATCCTTTATACCCTTTTTATATTTTTCTCTTTTTGTGGTCGACAAGGGTGTTTCCCTTTGCTCCTACGTATTCCTCAATTGCGATGAGGAAATCAGACCTACGTAGTTCTTTTTTATCAAGTGATTTCTTTTTTACTTAAGAGGTGATCATTTTAAGGCGTTGGACCTTGAGAATGATCCATTTTACTTAGTAAGAAATTGAAATGACAAACTTCAAAAACCTATTTTTGTGGACGAGCTTGACTAGGCGAGTTGATTTTAGCCTTAATTTCACTTTAGTTATTAGTCAATTCGATTAAGAATGAGAAATCCCAAAGAGAAAACGTCCGATTGATTTTCCGCTTTATTTTACTAAAAGATGTTTTTTGATTATTATATTATTTTTTACCTCTTTTTTTTATTTCCAACGTGGTTACGACACGACCGAACGATCGAAATTTATTTTAACCGAAGTTAACGGATAATACAATTCAAACGTTCGGTGGAAATTTATTTTATTTTTAAGTTAAGCGAGAAATGACTTAAGTAAAATGGCTTAAGCACGTCAAGAGGGGGTATAAAAATTAGATAAAACGAGAATAAAAATGCACGAAACACAATGTGGACCACCACGGGTACATAGAATGAATCGAAAGGCTTGGTTCGAGGTACTTACCCTTTGAAGATCGAAGAACGATGAAGAACGAATGAAGAACGTCGAAGAACGGTTGAAACCTTTGCGAAATTCTTCACGGAAAACGTTACGGAAACGTTTCGGAAGCGCCTCGGCTTAGATTTTCTTCACGGAAACAATATTTCCAAGCAAATTCGAAAGAGAGAGAAGTGCCAAAGGGGCTGAACCCTTTTCTTCTTCACTTCCTCCCCTATTTATAACAAAATAGGGGAGATGCTTGCCGCCCAGCTCGCCCAGGCGAGCAGGGTTGCTTCCTCCAGAAGCAACAACCTTCTGGAGGAATCTTCTGGAGGGCCCAAGTGGGCCTGGTTGCTATTTGCACCCCCATTTTTACTAAGTGCACCCCCCTTTGCTTTTTTTTTTGGTGATTCTTTTTTCGTAAAGTTACGGAAACTTACGAATTTCGTAACGATACTTGTTTTCTTTCCGTAATGTTACGGAACCTTGTGGATTACATAATCATCCCCTTTTTGACTTACGAAACGTTACGGAACCTCACTTATTTGTGCAACGATGCTTCCATTTGATTTCCGGTGTGTCACGGAACCTTAAGGATTGTGCATCAATATTTTCTTTTGTTTTTCGGCATGTCCCGGAATTCCACAAATTGCCTAATGATGGGTGCCAAGCACCTCACAAGGACCAAAGAAAGGTCGCATGTCATCAAGCAAAGGTCCCCGAACGAAATTAGGGTATGACAATTGTCCCTCTTTACTTGTCTTTTATTGGAAATAAAAGGAAAGTAAAGATAAGACACTAATTTCGTTCCTCTCGGTTGACGAGAGTCGCGGGTGACCATAAAATTTCCGCATGCAAATGACTTGTTGTTCCCGGGGGAACAAAAGGTGCAGAAGACTATGTCAATCTCAACATGCTATCAAGCATTCTGTCTTACAGATAGCAAAAGAATGTTTATACGGATAACCACTCGGGTATTTCCGCCCGTCAGCATGACTCAAAAGTCAGTATGACAGATCTTGTAAGTGCGAAAGATGATGTAAATCTCCGCGTGTCAACAGGCTTGTCGGCCGCGATTGACGAAGGGTGCAGAATGACCACATTGGCCTCTGCTTGTCATCGGGCCCGCCGCCTCTGGATGACAAAAGGGTGCGGATAACCGTAAGGTGTCTCCGCGTGTCATCGGGCCCGCCGCCTCTGGATGACAAAAGGGTGCAGAATGACCAAATTTTGTCTCTGCGTGCCATCGGACACGACTGTGTCTGAATGGCATAGGGGTGCGGAATGACCAAATTTTGTCTCCGCGTGTCATCGGACCCGCCGCCTCTGGATGACAAAAGGGTGCAGAATGACCAAATTTTGTCTCTGCGTGCCATCGGACACGACTGTGTCTGAATGGCATAGGGGTGCGGAATGACCAAATTTTGTCTCCGCGTGTCATCGGGCCCGCCGCCTCTGGATGACAAAAGGGTGCAGAATGACCAAATTTTGTCTCTGCGCGCCATCGGACACGACTGTGTCTGAATGGCAAAGGGGTGCGGAATGACCAAATTTTGTCTCCGCATGTCACATGACCTCAGGGTCAGTATGACAGATCTTGTGGGGCGGCCGACAAAAGCAATGCTCTTGCTCCTACGTATCCTCCAATGAGGAACTCAGACCTACGTAGTTCTAGATAACTTGTGAGACTTGAAAAAGTCTCCACCGGAAGATGTTGACATCTCCGGAAAGGGTGCAAATGACCACATTGGCTTCTGCTCATCAATCACACTTGGGGTCACTGAATGACGAGGTGCGGATAACGGTAAGGTGTCTCCGCGGGCTACCAGCTCTTGGGTCATGGTAACAAAAAGCGGTGCGGTCGACAAAAGCGAGGCTCTTGCTCCTACGTATCCTCCAATGAGGAACTCAGACCTACGTAGTTCTGGCTAACTTGTGAGACTTGAAAAAGTCTCGGTGTTTTCTCCACTAAAATGCAAACATGCTTTAGCAAAGAGACCAATATTCCAACCGATTAGAGCAGCACATGCTCTTTTTTTTTTTTTGAGTGAAAAACAATGCGTCTACCAGGGAAAGAGAGTCCGCTGATGGAATCCCCCATAACCATAAATGAGATTTTGGATGTTAGCATTTCGTTTCTAAATGACCATTTAGAGGAAACACTGGGTTCGACAAACATAGAAGAAATCCACTCAAGGTGTATCAATCTCGCACAGGTAAGTGTTTTATCTTAATTCCGAACCATAGATATGTCATGACTTGACTTTGCAAATTATTTCCTATCAAATCAAAAATTACATGCGTGATCATGGATCAATAGGACTTCCCTTGGGAATGGGTTCTTTTGGTGAGTTTTTCGGCTTTTGATTTTTTTGGCTTTTTCCTTTTCTGTTTTTGTTTAGTGCGGGGCGAAAAAGTCGCTAGCGCACAAGATTTTGGTTGGCAATTAAAGGGAGAAGACCATTTTAGGTCGTGGTTTCCTTTCCTTCTTTTTGTTCATTTGGTGACAATTCTGTATTGTTCAGATATTGTCTGGTCCAAAGACCTTTCTGCATATTTCTTCTGTTTTCTTTCGATCCTTGATCAGGAGCTTTCTTTCCTTTTCTTTCTTCCCTTTTTTTACTTTCTCCCATTCTTTGGTTGGGAATTTTCTTTCTTTCCTTTTTTCTTTCTCCCACTCTTTGATTGGGAATTTCCTTTCTTTTCTTTTTTTGCTTTCTCTTTGATTGGAAATTTTCCTTCTTTTCTTTTTTGCTTCCGAGGGTAAGGATTGACATTCTCACCCTGGGTCAAGGTTTATGGTGAGTCAGGATTTTTGGCTCAAGGTTTGTAGAATGGCTAGACATGATACATGTCAAGGTTTGGTTTGGCTCAAAGGTAAAAGGGATGCCCCACATTATTTCCATGACACAAATGCAAAAATGATGATTTGGAAACTTTATGCAAAACTGGTCATGCATGCACCTATGTGGACACTCAAGTGTCAAATTTTTATGGTCATGTGATGCTAGGGCTCAGGATTCATTTTCTCTATCTTAGTCAACCCAATGTTTCCAAAATATGTTCTTTTATCAATTTGTACATTCATTCGAGTCCATTTCGGGCGTCCGGGGAAATTTCATAGCATTCACCCTTCAGGTGTAGACACATTTTTTTCCAAAAATTGGTTATGATCAATGAATTTTTTTTTTCAAAGAAAAGTTAGAAGTCATCTCTTTTCAAAAGCATGTCAGTTTTTCAGCTAGACAACTTATTTTTCTTTTTCCATCTTTTTTCTTACTTGCTTTCTTTTTCCTTATTTGCTCTCTTTTTCTTTACTTGCTCTCTTCTTTTCTCATTTTCTCTCTTTTCCATTTCATTTTTTTCTTTTCTATTTTTATTTTTATCATGATTTTTGTTTGTTTTACATATATATTTTTTTTGGACGATGTTCCTAAACGAAGAACCCTACACGGTTCCAGAATTTCAAACATCATCGATAGTAATGATATATAAACACTAACGCAACAATCCAAACAAAAATGTATGCGCTGTACAAATGACAATCGAAACAACAAAAACAAACATTAGTCTCTCAAGTCAAAACAATAACATAACATAAAAATGATAAAAGAAATATGAAAGAAAACATGAATCTTGGGGATCTCCCAGTCATGTATCTCCACTCCCTCCCAAGAAGTCAAGCAAATCGGCCATCTCCTCGTCCTCGTGGGCCTCCTCTCCATCGCCGGGAACTTCCGGTGGTGCCTCTCCTGCTTGGGCCTCGGGCCAATCCCTGAGCCATGCGACCTCTGCCCTGAACTGGTCTGGAGTAGGGCATGAAAAAGAAGCGAAGCCCTGGCTCTGCATGCTGAGGCTCATCTGGTACAGACAATCATGGGTCTGCACATGTGCCCGGTGGTTGGCCACCTGTTGGCGAACCAAATGCCGTAAATACTGCTCCATGTCAAATGAACCAGCCTGGCCAGCCTGATGAGGTGGTGCGGGCGCGCCTGCGGCCTGTGGAGCATCACCCTGAGCCTGTCTCTGGGTACAGTACTTCTCAATAAAAGCCCGAGTGATAGGCGGCCGAATCACCTTGGTAGGTGCAACGGGGACTCCGAACGACTGGCAGAGTCCTGTGATCAGTGCGGGAAATCCCAGGGCCCTGTTGGACTTATCCGGATCCAAAGGGTTCCTGTTAGGCGCCATACCTGCAAAAATATAAATGGCATCAGCGATTAACTGAGCCACATGGACGCTCATCCACGTCAGGATGGCGTACACCAGCTGACACTTCGGTAGGGGGAGGTCGAAATTATGATCGCTGGGCAGGATGTTGCTGAGGAGCAACGTCATCCATATCTGGGTCAGGGTGGTCATGTTGGTGCGCATGATTCGCACTCGCCTCCCTGCAGCAGTCCGGGCAAAATCCTGCCCCGGTATACATAGTAGTTGGGCGATGGCCTCCTCATCGAACCCATCAGACCGGTTCCTCCTCTGGCCATACTCGCACTCCTGGCCCTCTTCCAGCACTAACGGATATCCCAGGAGCTGACCGATAGCATCTGCATCGAACGGGATCCACTGATCCCTTACCCAGGACCTCATGTCACGCACGCCCTCCTCTGTTGGCCAAGCATTGGCATAAAACTCAAGGACTATTTCTGGATCGAACTTGGCCATGGGAGTAACCAGTGATGTCCACCGCCAGCGCCCTATTTCCTCCTGGAAATCAGTATACTCGTCGTCCCTGAGCTGGACGCGTCGCTCCCAGAGAAACGACCATCCCTTGATGGCCTCGAAGCGCTGCTGGTGTACCGCGCTCCTAAAACGGTGACTGTCATACTCAGGAGCGGAACTAGTCCCTTCGGCCGCCTTATCCTTCCTGGACCTCTTTAAGGCAAGCTTCCTCGGGGCCATTTCCTGCGAAGGCAAACATTTGGAAAGTTAGTTTTACCAAGAAATGCTACTCTTAAAACAAAAAATGGCATACAACATACAAACATCAATGTAAATTTAGAGTAAACTTATGCACATACTTCTTTACGAACGTTCACTTGCACAAGACATTCTTATAACTAAGAAAAATGCACCCATGTACAATCAAGGCACATCCGTTACCTAAATTATTTATATGTACTTCCAAGGTGTATTTGCTACCTACATCACATGCACTTCCTTGGCTAAATTTACATACATGCATACTCAAAGCACTTGGGGTACCAAAAATTGCACATGTGCACATTCCGGTATTTCTAATATTTATGCATATACAAACTTTGTGATGAGTTTTGGCTATCTACACAATAAGGTGATACATTTCATGCTTTATTCAAGTGTTTTTGCTACCTAAAGCCGCATGCAAATTCAAGTATATTTTCTTTTGCTGACTAAAATTGTATTCAAATTAAAAGGTATTTTTGTAAGGCATTTTCTTTACATAACATGCAACATATTTATATTTTTTGTGAGACATTTTGACTACCAAAAATTACATGTACATACATCCAAGTATTTTGCTACCACACTCAAAGTGTAAATTGCCAAAGGTATTTTGCTACCTATTTTAAACCTACACATTTATGATGAGCAAAATTCCTAAACATCTAGACGTAGGGAAATTATTGTAGCGTGGCCCATAGCTGATTGCTGGCCAAAAAGGGTAACTTTACCCAATATGCACCTCCTCTTGTGTTCTTTTGCATAAAAACTTTGGTTCCTAGGCCTAGGATATATGTGGGGCAATTACTCTAGCCTTTTCGGGAATGAATGCATGTCCCAAAAAAATAGAAAACATGTGCAAACCAAAATGCCTCATGGGTTGTTTCCTTACAAAAATCATGCGCTAATGCCATTGAGGCATTTCACCGAACACTTGGTGGGTGCGCGTTTAGGCATCAATAGCAAGAGAACGGGGACAATGTGGCATGTCCCATTGCTTCAAAATGCATCATAGGCCTAGGGCCATCTCATACAAACCCCCAATTCAAATCAATCAAGCAAGAAAACAAACCAAAATTGCCCCACATATTTGAGCACATTCCCACATTTTAGAGCACCAAAAGGAGATCAAAATACACCAATGAAAAGCTAGAAAGCTTAGGGATGGAATACTTACTTGTTGGTGATGAACAAAGGCGTGAAACGGAATCAAAAAATGCGAAAAATGATGATCCTAGGGCTGCAAACTCGTAAATCCCGTGGGTATGGCTTTTGAAAGGGGGGAAAAGAAGTTTTTGAATGCAAAAATGTCCCCCCTTTTGTCATCCTTATATTTTGGTGCAGGGGTGGCTCGCCCAGGTGAGCTAACCTGCATTTTTTTTTTTTGAGGGGAACATTAACCATGTCCCCTCCTTTCTCATGGATTAGCGTCTTGCCTAACTTGAACTTACTTAAGTTAGAATTAGGCGTTGATTACTTATTTTTAAAACAAACAAATAGTAAAAGAAAACTGCGAATACAAAGGATACGGGGCTGCCTTGCAGTGACATTCTCTGCTTGTTTAGCGCGGAGAAGGGGCGACGATCAGTCGGTCGTGACCCCATCCCCACTTGCATCCGTCCCTATGTACCTGCAAGTAAGAAACAACCAGGTGTGGCCAATCTTGACCGCATCGTTGTCTTACCTTGATTGGTTTTTGCTGTTCATGTTTTGTCTCTACCCCATAAGTTAGCTCAAGATGATCCTGCCTCTGTTTTACCACAACAATAAGCATGCGTATGCGTATGCGTATGCATGAATGTTTTCAAACACAGCAAATTTTTAGGGAAAGTTGGTTTAGGTTCAATTTTAATTAAGCGCTTAGGGCATCCCATGAACTGAGCGGAAGGGCTCAGGTGATCACAAATCAACGCAAGGTTTGAAACTAACGTGAGGACTAAAGCCTCGAATCCACGTTCATTTCTTTGAAAGATTGTAACGAGAGATACAGCAGACAGGAAATCCCTGGGGGAAATCCAGAAAACGCATAAAGATAAAGAACATGCAGCGACATCCTTAATTGCCCCAGATTCTAAGCATAATATCGCTTGACGACATCAGAATTCACGGGTGAAGGTAGCTCTTCGCCATCCATGTCGGTAAGCACCAGGGCTCCTCCGGAAAAAGCCCTCTTCACAACAAAAGGCCCTTCGTAGTTCGGGGCCCATTTCCCTCGATTGTCCTTGACAGCATGGGACATTTTCTTTAGCACAAGGTCTCCCTCATGGAACTTGCGCAAGCGTACTTTCTTGTCGAATGCACTCTTCATTCTTTGCTGGTACACGCGCCCATGACTCATGGCCGTTAAGCGCTTACCCTCGATGAGGTTGAGCTGGTCATAGCGCGTTTGAGCCCACTCTGATTCCTTTAATCCGGATTCTGCCAAGATCCTTAATGACGGGACTTCTACCTCAAATGGTAACACAGCCTCCATCCCATATACCAATGAGAACGGCGTTGCCCCAGTTGACATTCGTACTGAAGTTCGGTAACCGTGTAATGCGAATGGGAGCATTTCGTGCCAATCCTTGTATGACACGGTCATCTTTTGGATAATCTTTTTTATATTCTTATTGGCCGCTTCCACGGCTCCATTCATCTTTGGCCGATAGGGTGTGGAATTGTGATGCTGGATTTTAAACTCCTCGCACATTTCCCCCATCATCTTGTTATTCAGGTTGGTGCCGTTGTCCGTGATAATCTTCCTTGGCAAACCATATTGGCAGATGATCTCTTTCTTAATGAACCTGACCACCACACCCCTCGTGACATTGGTATAGGAGGCTGCCTCGACCCACTTGGTGAAATAATCTATCGCTACGAGGATGAAGCGATGACCATTCGAGGCCATGGGCTCAATGGCCCCAATGACATCTATTCCCCACATGGAGAAAGGCCAAGGGGCGGACATGACATTCAAAGGATGTGGCGGGGCATTGACATTATCTGCGAATGCTTGACATTTGTGGCATTTCCTTACATGGACACAACAATCACTTTCCATGGTAAGCCAGTAATAACCTGCTCTTAGGATCTTCCTGGCCATAGCATGCCCGTTGGCGTGCGTTCCAAACGAGCCCTCATGGACTTCCTCGATCATGTGATTTGCCTCCCTGGCATCCACACACCGCAGGAGTGTCATGTCATGATTTCTCTTATACAGTATGCTTCCACTCATGAAGAAACCGGCTGCCAACCTTCTCAATGTCCTCTTATCATTGTCGGCAATCTCTGGCGGGTATTCTTTGCTTACGACATATCGCTTGATGTCGAAATACCAAGGCTTTCCGTCCCGTTCCTCTTCTACTTGGCAACAATGTGCGGGTTTGCCACGACACCAAAATTCAATGTAGGGTAGATCCCCGTGCGGCGTTAGCTGGAACATAGACGCCAAAGTAGCAAGTGCATCCGCCATTTGATTTTCCTCGCGGGGAACATGATGGAAGGAGATCTCATCGAAGGTTTTAGCCAATTCCTTGATATAGGCTTTGTAGGGTATCAGCTTGGGATCTCTAGTTTCCCATTCCCCTCTCAGCTGATGGATTACCAATGTCGAGTCGCCGTACACCTTGAGTAGTTTGACATTGGAGTCAATCGCTGCCTGGACGGCTAGGGCACATGCTTCATATTCGGCCATGTTGTTGGTGCAGTCGAATCCTAGCCTGGCTGTGAAGGGTACACATTGATTGTCCGGAGAGACCAATATTGCCCCAACGCCATGGCCTAGAATGTTTGACGCTCCGTCAAACCATACGGTCCATTTGTCCCGATCTTCATCCAATTTTTCCTCAAACAAGGCCATGATGTCCTCATCCGGGAATTCAGGATGCATGGGCTGATAGTCGTTAAGAGGCTGTTGAGCCAAATAATCTGCTAAGGCGCTTCCTTTTATCACCTTTTGGGTGACGTAGACTATATCAAACTCGGATAGCAGGACTTGCCACCGGGCGATTCGTCCCGTGAGAGCTGGCTTTTCAAAGATGTACTTAACCGGGTCCATCTTGGATATCAACCAGGTAGTATGGCTCAGCATGTACTGCCTTAGACGATGGGATGCCCATACTAAAGCACAACACGTTCTTTCGAGCAAGGAGTAGTTCATTTCACAGGTTGTGAACTTCTTACTTAGGTAGTAAACAACACGCTCTTTCTTTCCGGATTCTTCATGTTGCCCCAGCATACACCCCATTGACTCGTCTAAGATTGTCATGTACAAGATGAGAGGCCTTCCAGGTACTGGTGGCATAAGCACGGGAGGATTCATAAGGCACTTTTTGATCCTTCCAAAAGCTTCTTGGCAATCCTCATTCCAACGATCAGTTTGGTTTTTGCGTAAGAGCTTGAACAACGGCTCACAAATGGCGGTGAGCTGCGATATGAATCTGGCAATATAATTTAAGCGTCCCAGGAAGCCTCGGACTTGCCTCTCAGTACGTGGTTCCGGCATCTCAAGGATAGCCTTCACCTTTTCGGGGTCTACCTCTATCCCTTTCTGGCTTACAATGAAACCAAGCAATTTCCCTGATTTGACCCCAAAAGTACACTTGGCGGGGTTCAACCTTAATTGATATTTCTTAAGCCTTTCGAACAACTTCCGCAGGTTGACTAGGTGTTCTTCCTCGAATTTAGATTTGGCAATTATGTCGTCCACGTAGACCTCGATCTCTTGATGCATCATATCATGGAACAAAGCTACCATGGCCCGTTGATAAGTTGCCCCGGCATTCTTGAGTCCAAAGGACATCACCTTGTAACAGAACGTCCCCCACAGGGTGACGAAGGTAGTCTTTTCCATATCCTCTGGCGCCATCTTTATCTGATTATAGCCGGAGAAACCGTCCATGAAGGAAAATAAAGCGAAATTGGTTGTGTTATCCACGAGGATATCGATGTGTGGCAAAGGAAAATTGTCCTTGGGACTGGCCCGATTCAGGTCCCGATAATCCACACACATTCGTACTTTCCCATCTTTCTTAGGGACCGGTACAATGTTGGCAACCCATTCCGGATACCGAGCGACGGCCAGAAAACCAGCGTCAAATTGCTTCTTCACTTCTTCTTTTATCTTCAAGGATGTTTCGGGCTTCATCCTTCTCAGTTTCTGTTTTACCGGGGAACACTCGGGATTTAGAGGTAATCGGTGATGTACAATGTCAGAACTCAAACCGGGCATATCTTGGTATGACCAAGCAAAGATGTCTTGGTAGTTTTTTAGCAGGATTATTAATTCTTCACGGATAGGTGCGGTAATACCTGTGCCTATCTTCACTTCCCTTTTTCCACTGCCAATTCCTAAGTCTACTAGTTCTGTTTCTTCTTGATGAGGCCCCATTTCTTGGTCCTCATGGGCGACCATCCTTTCTAATTCTGGGGGAAGTCTCGCATCCTCGTTCTCTTCATCTTCCGTTTGATTCGTTTCTTGCTCGAAGTTGATAAGCGGGTCCCAGGTATTAGTACCTTCGGGGGACTCGTCATCGGATCTGCCGTTTCAGAAATAAAGAAGTAAACATGCAAATGAATGAGAATGGGTAGAGACGTAGGAACAGATGAAGAAAGATCCTTGTATTATAAATTTAATAACAAAAGACACAAAGCCTT
Organism: Glycine max; assembly: GCF_000004515.6. NCBI lineage: Eukaryota > Viridiplantae > Streptophyta > Magnoliopsida > Fabales > Fabaceae > Glycine > Glycine max. Next base: position 29,636,466 of record NC_016089.4, read on the forward strand.
AACAAAAGAAAAACTCTAAAGCCTAGGCCCAACTATAGAGCTTTTAAAACCGTAAAGGTTTACATTATGCTCGTTGCGTAAATGCCGGGGCGTTCCTCCACTCGCCAATTTCCCAGCTGGAAATCAGGAGGGCATGGTCGTACCAAATCCAATGTACTCGGAACATCATCTTCGCATATCGCGACCACTTGACCTTTGTCTCCCAGACCTGCACTTATAAAGCTTCTACTTATGTGGCAGGGCGGGCTTCCTTCACTTTCTTGCCTCAACCGCGAGCTTTGACCACCGCTCTTTCTTCCCACGATGCTTCTCTTTATATCCGCATGAGTGAGTTTATAGCCTAAACCATACTTCCCACGATTTCCTTTGGCATTTATCAAGCTAGTTATGCTGCCGTTGTCTTTGCCTAAACCCATTCCGGGTTCGTAACCGTTCCCCAACATAACTCGGGCCATCATTACTGCTGCATCGGACAGGCAAGGCTGCCCAGAGAAGGAGTCCACGGAGGAAATGCTGACCACCTCAAAAGACTGGAAAGCGGTTTCTAACGATTCTTCTGCGGCTTCTACATAAGGCATAGAGGATGGGCAGCTCACCAAGATGTCTTCCTCGCCTGACACGATGACCAAATGCCCCTCCACTACGAATTTCAAATTTTGGTGGAGTGTAGAGGGCACAACTCCCACTGAGTGGATCCACGGGCGCCCCAACAGACAGCTGTAGGGGGGGTTAATATCCATTATTTGGAAGGTGACTTGACAGGTGTGAGGGCCTATTTGTACTGGGAGATCGATCTCTCCCCTAACCTCTCGGCGAGTGCCGTTGAAGGCACGAACCACCATTGAACTCGGCTTTAAGTGGGAAGCATTAAATGGTAATTTCTCCAAAGTGCTCTTGGGCATCACGTTTAAACTAGAGCCATTATCGATGAGCACTTTGGCTACGACATGGTCCATACACTTGACTGATACGTGCAAAGCCTTATTATGCCCTCTCCCCTCGGCAGGGATTTCTTCTTCGGCGAAGGCAAGATAGTTGTTGGCAGTGATATTGTTGACCAGCCCTCCGAAACCTTCTACCGAGATATCTTGGGCCACATGGGCCTCGTTCAGAACTTTTACTAGCAGAGCCCGATGAGGCTCGGAGCTCATAAGTAACTCCAACAGCGAGACCCTGGCCGGAGTTTTGTTGAGCTGTTCGATAACCTTGAATTCGCTCTGCTGAATTATACGGAGGAACTCGCTGGCTTCCTCTAGCGACACCTCCTTTTTACCATCCTTCTTCTCCGGAAGGCCTTTTGCCGGAATATCTTTATTCGAAGCGTGGGGTGCTTCGCCATCTTGTTCCTCCACCACTTTTCCTTTTCCTTTGACGTCCGCGGGTTGGACTGGTAGGTCCAGAGGCGCGAACACACGGCCACTACGGGTCACACCACTCAGTCCCGTGATATTTGTTACTTTAGCTGACAACGAGCTGACGTCGGTGGCTTCTTCTTCCTTCTCCCTCGGAGGTGTATATCTCCATGGTACTGCGTGGCTACTTTGGTATGGGAAAGGAACAGGTTTGGCTGCTAAGGGGTGTCCGGGCTTTTGCGAAGCTGCGCTTTTAGTGAAGTATATCACCAAGGGTTTGGGCTTCGCAACACTGCTCCCATCCGTGGACTGCATGCATATATGCTGCTCTTCTTTTCCTTCACTGCCGACTTCCAGTCGACCTTGATCTATCATCCGCTGTAACAATTCCTCTACTCCCAAACACGTCTCCATGTCATGCAGCTCGCCGGAATGCAGCAAAAAGGAATCCTCCTTACACCCACTATGGGGAATCACACCTCCCTTTTGTAGGGCCTCAAAGATAAACCTCCTAGGGGTTGCCACATCCCTTAAAGTTTTAGACTCGCGCGGTCTATCGGACTCAACGGCGTTAATTGCTCCCCCTCCATGATTGGCGAGCGGGTTGGTTCGCACATTGGGCCGATCCTCTTGGAAGGTCAGCCATCCAGCATCCATCAAATGTTGGACCTTGTATTTAAGGGCCAAGCATTTTTCAACGGAATGTCCCGGGACACCCCCATGGTACTTGCAAGTTGCATTAGGGTCATACCACTTTGGGAAAGGGGGTTGGAGGACCCTTCCGGGAGTTACCACGGCCAAATGATTGGCGATGAGGGATGGCAAGAGGTCTTTGTACGTCATTGGGAGTGGGGCGAATTCTTGAAATGGCCTCGGAGGGAAGTTCCTTGTCGTGTTGGAATTACCGGCCGGGCGAGTCGTGTTCGGAGTTGGAACTTGGGGAGCTTCCCTCTGGGTGGGTGCCTTAGGCTGCACGGGTGTTGAACTAGAGGCGTTCCCGGTATGAGCCGAGAAGCTCGGGTGATGTTGCGCGTACTGATGGGTACCATGAGGTGTTTGCTGGGGTTTGACCCACGCGGGTGTTGAAGAGACGGCATGAGCATCTCCTTCCTTCCTTTTTGCCCCTGTTGCCCCGATTCTTTTGGCATTCGCACTCGTGGAGGAAACGTAATCAAACTTTCCTCTTTTCAATCCTACCTCGATTCTTTCCCCGGCGAATACTAGGTCCGCAAAGCTGGACGGCATATAACCTACTAGCTTCTCATAGTAGAACACTGGCAGAGTGTCTACCATCATGGTGATCATCTCTCTCTCAACCATGGGAGGAGCTACTTGTGCCGCCAAATCTCTCCACCGCTGCGCGTATTCTTTAAAGGTTTCACCCTCTTTCTTGAACATATTCTGCAGTTGAGTGCGGTCGGGAGCCATATCGGAATTGTACTGATATTGCCTTAGGAAGGCAGTAATCAGATCCTTCCAAGTACGGATACGGGAAGCTTCCAAATTAGTGTACCACACTACCGCGGCTCCGGCCAAGCTATCTTGAAAGAAGTGTATTAATAGCTTCTCATCCTTAGAGTGTGCGCCCATCTTGCGGCAGTACATCTTGAGATGGTTTTTGGGACAAGTCGTCCCTTTATACTTGTCGAAGTCCGGCACTTTGAACTTCGGGGGGATAACAACATCGGGTACTAAGCAAAGATCTGTCATGTCTGCGAACGGATAGTCCTCAAATCCTTCCACGGCCCTCAATCTTTCCTCAAGGAGATTAAGCTTCCTCCTTTCTTCAGTTGCCGGGGACGGTCCTTCCGTGAACAAAACTATTGGTTGTGTTGCGATGTTGGGCTGAGGCAACGTGCTGGGTGCCGGCCCTTTGGGGATCGGGGGATAGAACTCGACATCCCTTCGAGCATAGTCTTGAGGGTCTTTGTGGACTTCTTCGGGCTGTTGAGGAGGCTCTCTTTCAAGGACGGGAGCGGCAACATGGCCCGCATCGTCTTGCAAGACGGGTGGTGAGTAGTTGGGCTGCAATCCATAAGGGTAAGCCACTCGGTTGTATCCCAGGTGAGGGCTTCCATCGTGCCCCAGTGTGTCCCTTCCCCGTCCTACTATGTTTGAGGGAGGATGGTGCGCAGTTGCCAAGAGAGTCGGGTCTGCTTCGGCAGCCGAACTGACAGCGGCAGCGGTGGCCGCGTTCTTCTCCATGAGCTGCCTCATACCTAACATGGCCTCCATCATGGAGGCCATTTGTTCTTTCAGAGCCGACATGTCGGCTTTCATCTATTCCTGTGTCTCCTCTTGATCACCCATCGTTCTAGATTTGGATCTGGTGCGATAGGGATGCCTTGTGGCGCGTTTAGTTATGGGCGTTTTTCCCTAAAAAACCAAACGTGAAGAGTAAGTAAAGAAAGAAAGAATGCATGGTAGAGATGAAATGCAGGAGTGATTTGATTTGCACAAGCTTTTTGGAGTAGAAACATGGGACAAACTCATTTTATTTTAAAAAGAAAGTCGTATCTAGTCAAGGTCTGAGAGACCATACAAGTTTCCTAACGATTTCTAATTATGTGGGCCATTAAGTCTATCATATGCTGACAATAGCCGAGAAGCCCATGAATCTCTTCGGGGGCGGAGTAGGTGTTTGCCATCACCTTGGCCTTGGCTAACAAGCGGGGAAGTTCTTGACTCCCGTTCAAGGTAAGAGCAAACCGATCCATCCACATGGTTGCCTCTTGGTGTAAAGAGTCGATCACCCTTCCTCTAGCCTCTTTTTCCGCGTATACTTGAGCATACTCGTCCGCGATCCTATGCTCGTGGGCCGTGGCTAGACCTAACTCTTCTTGGTACTTGGCGATGATAGCTAGCATGTTGGTCTCCGTCTCGCATAAACGCTGAGACAAGCTTCTTTTGGACCTTGAACAAGCAACTAACTCCTCTTTCAGAACCATGCTATGTGCTCGCGACTGGTCCCTCTCTTCCCTTCGCAGCTTGAGTTCACTATTGCTACCCCACAAAGCTCCGCGAAATTTATTCCGGCCATACTCTTCCTTGCGAGCCCTCTTGGTCTCTTGTTCAAGGGCTCTTGCGGTAGTTGCATTCTCTTCCCGTAACCCGGCACACTCCTTCCGAATGTGTGTAGCGGCCAACTTGAACTTCTCCTTGGCAAGTTTCGCCTTTCCTAACTCGCTTTTGAGAGCTTGGACTTCTTCGTCCTCTTCCGGTGCTTCAAAACTTTCTTCGCTGACGACTTTTAACTTGGTGAGCCAATCTAAACCTCGTATATGAACTTTTAACCATTCATGGTACCCACCAATGATGCCATTACGAATGCCCTTAAGTTCTTGATCTTTCTTTAACAGGGTTTCCCATGCCTTATGGATTCTTTGTATAGCCTTGAAATTTTGTGCGCCGAAATCCTTCACAAGGAAAGGAGACATGCTTTCTTCCGTCGGTGCTCCCCTCATGGGGTACCCTAGTTGTCTTATAGCGAGCGCGGGATTGTAGTTAATACAACCCCTCGTTCCTACCAGTGGAATGTTTGGGTATCCTCCACATGAGAAGAGGACTCCTTCCTTTCCTTCCTTCCATCGGGGGAACCAATTGATTGTTCTACCTCCTATCCCAGCCAAAAGCTGGTCCCAATCTATTCTCCTCTTTTCAGTACACGAGCGATGGCTCAGGAGCGGACATGGATGCCTTGTGTCTTGTTGGAACAAGTGCGAAACCAACCAAACACAGAGGGCGGGCAAGCAACAGATGATCCGTGCGCTACTCTTTTCGCACCTTCGGTCAAATGTGTCAAATAAATCTGCCAAGACAGCTACCACCGGACTTTCCTTGCTATGGTGGTATGCAAGGAAAGCGTCGATTGCTGCTAGGTCCACCAAACCATCCATGTTTGGAAAGAGGACGACCCCAAAAATTAGCAAAGCTAACACATCCATAAACGGGACCCAATCTCCTTGATTGGCCATACCCCTCGCCTTGTCTTCTAGGTACCTCCGTGGTAGGCCCGCTATGCCATTCCGAGTCTGTTTTATGCGGTCCAAACCTCTTGCTGAATCCTTGACCACAGTTGCGATTCTGCTCAAAGAGGGGAGACACCCGGAGGAAAGGTATGGTTTTCTTCCCCCGAGAGGACACCCTAGAATTTCCTCAAATTCTTCAATGGTTGGTACCAATTGGAAGTCTCCGAATGTGAAGCATCTCAAAGGCTGGTCGTAGTATTGGGTGAGGGATGCAATGGCTTCTATGGATACCTCTGCTAAGGTCAACTCTAAGATCTTTCCGTAAGTCTTGCGGAAGGCTTGCATTTGGAGAGGTCCCATCAACCGCCCTAATTCCTTGATGCTGGTGGTATCTAGGCTTTTAACTTTGGCTTGGTAAAACCTCTTGCCGGTTTGATTTGTCCCCATGCTTACTAAAGTGAGACAAAAAGCTGGTGCAAATCAAAACTCCGATATCTCATGGATGGAATGGATGAATGTATGAAGGAATGCATATGACACAGATGTAACTTAGGAATGCGGGGGCCCGAGGAATTGTCTCCTTCTTAGATACAACGTCTAGGGGTAGCAAAGTGACCCAACGTATGTATTTAAAACGGTGACCCGGACCCTCCATTGATTTTTCTATAGAGGGGATCAAGACAGAACCCCTATGCATATGCAAAAGGCGCAATAGCATGACAATATCCACTGAACATAAGCAAAAGGGCACATGATATTTATGCATGGCAGTGTGAAAAATGGCACGCAGCGTGTTTGCTCCGTGCCCCTATTTAAGGGACCTATAAGGGAGAGAACTAACTAGGCATTTAGTGATAACCCCCAAGGTAGTCATATCTCTTTTGATAGTTTCTAGAGGTATCATTCTCTTCGAAGAACATATTGCAGCAGTAGGGACTACTAGCAACAATAAGTTTTCAAAGAGAAAAGCTCTAGATGAGGGTTCACTGTAATCAAGCAAGTCGGAGACCTAGCATGATCACAGATTCACCTCCACTCCTTATGTTCCCATGAACCCGGGTATAGGGCCCAGGCGAGCAGGGTTGCTTCCTCCAGAAGCAACAGCCTTCTGGAGGAATCTTCTGGAGGGCCCAAGTGGGCCTGGTTGCTATTTGCACCCCCATTTTTACTAAGTGCACCCCCCTTTGCTTTTTTTTTTTGTGATTCTTTTTTCGTAAAGTTACGGAAACTTACGAATTTCGTAACGATACTTGTTTTCTTTCTGTAATGTTACAGAACCTTGTGGATTACATAATCATCCCCTTTTTGACTTACGGAACGTTACGGAACCTCACTTATTTGTGCAACGATGCTTCCATTTGATTTCCGGTGTGTCACGGAACCTTACGGATTGTGCATCAATATTTTCTTTTGTTTTTCGGCATGTCCCGGAATTCCACAAATTGCCTAATGATGGGTGCCAAGCACCTCACAAGGACCAAAGAAAGGTCACATGTCATCAAGCAAAGGTCCCCGGACGAAATTAGGGTATGACATTTAGTTAGGCTTTTGAGTATTGGAAAATGCTTTAAATCCTTAGAACTTGATAGAGCAAGCTAGAGACCTGTGTATCTAGGAATAGAATGCAATAATCTAGTATGTTTTGCACTGTATGCTTATTGCAACTCTTTTAGAACGAGTTTGTTGAGGAATCAAGAACAAAAGCTAAGAGAGTTAGGCTCATTCTTGTGAGGAATCATGGTTTGAGTATTTACTCGGTGCAAGAGCACTAAAATAATGTTAAATAGAGAAAAATCTTTTTATACGACAAGAAAAAGTTTAGTAGAAAACTCCCTGATGTTTTTATCTTGATATTTATCACATCTTTTACAGCTTTGAGTTTATTTTATAAGTTGATAAGTAGAGTAGTTGATTGCAGAAAATTAAACCATCATTAAATCTTTATTTTATTTCCAAAGTTAAAAAGTGTTTACATACTGAATATACATAATCTAGGTGAAACAAATTCCCTATGGATACGATACTCGATTTTACCGTTTAAATACTACTTATGCAAATCAGTACACTTGCCGATAGGATGAACAAAAATGAAAGTCAAATTTTCACAATATACATTCACCAAACAACGCACCATTATTTAAATGAACACACACACACACACACACACACACATAAGTATAGTAACTCAGTACACGTCATTCACATAATTGAAAGTATATTAGTTCATACATATAATTAAATCTGTGATTTACATCCTCAATTCAAAAAAAGAATTATGGAACCAACTACAGAGGAGTTGATTAACAAAACACAACTCTCTCCCAAAATAATTCCAATGTCATCACGTCGACTTGGCGGCTCCACAAAAGAATCTCACTTCACGTACTCTACTGCTGTCATTCTACTCCTACGGACAAAGGTTCACGATCATCATAGGTACAAACCACATGGTACCAAAATTGCAAGGGTGAGTTTATTATAAAAGAAATTAATAAAAAAAATCAAATAACCATAATTAGTAAGAAAACATTAACAAATACCATAAGCATACACAAACATCCATTAGTCCAACATACACTCAACAAGCAGTCATCATCCATCCATAATTCCAATCAATCATGCTCAGTATGATGCATGCACCTGACCTCAACTCTCAAATGAATTGTTGTACCATTCATCAAGGAAATAGCCTAAGCGTGTCCGCACAACACTCTCGCTTAGGAAAACTAGGCAGCAAGTGTCGAGGTCACCCTGTCGTGCACAAGCAACTCCCCCCTCTCCCCCCCCCCCCCCACAGTGATTAGCCTTAGTCTCAAGGGAGTTCCAAACCGAGAGACATGCCCCCAAGTACAAGTATTCCTTCTCAGGAGAAACTACAAGTACTTATTGACAAAGTTTATACTATTTCCATGCAATATGAAGTATGAAACATGGGCATCATCAATGCACTGACCGTGGATAAGTAAAGATTCTAAGTCATCCCTCTCTAAAGATGCTTAAAACTCTTTAACCACTCTATTTCCCCCATGAGGGATATCCAACATGGTCACTGCACCCCCCATGTACATACACAACATACATCATCACAATGACATTTTCAACATCAACATTGTCTTATCTCAATGTCATTCTCAACATCATCTCATCTTAATATCATTCTCAACATCATCATTATCTTATCTCAATGGCATTAACAACAATAACAACGTCATCTCATATCAACATAATCATCAATAACAACATCATCTCATATCAATATTATCATCAATAACAACATCATCTCGTATCAACATAATCATCAATAAAAACATAATCTTATATCAATATTATCATCAATAAAAACATCATCTCATATCAACATAATCATCAATAACAACATCATCTCATATCAATATTATCATCAATAATAACATCATCTCATATCAACATAATCATCAATAGCAACATCATCTCATATCAGTTAATATCATCTATAACAATATCATCCGTAAATCACATTCCGCATATACATACATATATAGTTCATGCCTGAGATTCACACTCCTCAAGTCTTTAGACAACACAAGTCTAATAAAAACAATAATATCATTTATCAATAGTAGACATATCGCATCCCATTAGTCAAAACATTGTTTTTCTTGAAAACCAGTATGCAATAGGGACATGCATACATCCCTATAGTTAGGTTCCCTGTCCCCAACTATGGTACCAAAAGCCGTAAATTATAACAAACTCCCCTCACCTATCGTGAACTCTATGTTAGTTCCTCTTTGTGTCGCTTAGAGACCTCTCTAATAGGAGACCTCATTTTGAAATTCCAATCATGCCAATATGATCGGGGTTTAGTGAAGGTCACGAAAATAACATCAATTTTATAAAAAGATAACTTTTACAACATCTCATTTTCAAGGGTTTTTCAAAGGAAGTGTAAAAACACCCTATTACAGTACCCAAAACACAGGAGACACTAAGATAAACTCAAACTAACTAAGAGAAAGGCTTAGAAGTCAAGATTACCTAAGAGAAGCTATGAAAGAAATGATTGACGGATTTTTCTTTACCGAATCCTTGAGGTGGATTCTGAGGATTCCGCTCCGATTAAAATGTTTCTTTTGGTGTGGTGGTTCAGTGGCAAGCAACGACGGCTTGTGGTGACCACCGATGGTCGTGGGTGGTGGAGAAGAAGATGTTAGGGTTTGGGTGGGCGTTTAAAGAGGAGGAGAGTGAAAAAATTGTGTTTTTCACGCTGAAGAACGTATTTATAATCTGCAGATCTTGCTTAGTGAGCTCATCTCGCTAAGCGGGAGTCCACTTTTGGCGCTAAGCATGACAATTCTCACACAGTGCAATTCCCTCTCGGGTTGGAATTTGCACTTAGCGCGCTTCTCGCGCTTAGAGAGAGGAGAAATTTTGTTATTTTGAAAATCTCGACGGTCAGACTGTGGGGACATGTGTTCGAAACCTATAGTCAAAATTTGAAGACAACACAACGGTTAACGAATCTAGGATCACGGTTTTACCGAAATAGGTTTAGGTAAAATTTGAAATCTCATAATTTCAACTTAGGTCAATAAAACTCCACATAACTCAACATCCACATCAAGCAAATCACACATGAGTAGTTTACACCATACCTCAACTCATTCAAGTCAATCATATAATCAAATATCATAATAAATACAATTACACATCGATTTATAATTAGCGACATTTCAGGGTGTTACAACTCCCACCCTTTTAGAAATTTCATCCCCAAAATTTACCTGACTCAAACAAGGTTGGATAGGATTCTTGCATTTGATTCTCTAGTTCCCATGTGGTGTCTTCTCCTGATGCACCTCCCCAGATCACCTTGACCAATGAAATCTCCTTTCCTCTTAGCTGTTTTGTTCGCCTATCCTCGATCCTCAAAGGAAATGTTTTATATGTCAAGTTCTCCTTCACTTGTACATCATCCAATTTGATCATATGATATGGATCATGGATATACTTACAGAGTTGAGACACATGAAATACATTGTGAAGATTAGAAAGAGACGGGGGTAATGCAATTTGGTATGCCACAGGACCAACTCTTTTGAGAATTTGGAAAAGGACCGATAAAATGAGGTGTGAGTTTCTGGGATTCCAATGCTTGACCAACCCCAGTCCACAGAGTGACTCTCAAGAATACATGATCACCAACCTCGAACTCCAAGTCTTTCCTTCTCTTGTCCTGATAGCTTTTCTGCATACTCTAAGCAGTCTTCATCCTCTCTTGGATCAACTTGACCTTCTTAGTGGTTTATTGTACCACTTTAGGTCCTAATGTGAGGTTCTCTCTGGGCTCTAGCCAACATAGGGGTGTCCTACACCTTCTACCATACAAAGCTTCATAGGGAGCCATGCCAATTGTAGAGTGAAAACTATTGTTATAAGTGAACTCTATGAACGATAGAAAACTCTCCTAACTCCCCTTTTGCTCTAAGACACGCGCCCTCAAAAGGTCCTCCACCAAAGCATTATCTTTAGATGCTAATACATCTATGTAGCACCAGAGTGGATGCTCAGGTTGCTCCTATGTCCTTCCTCTAAGATCATCTTCTTATGTTCGGACACATTGAGAACACAAATCCTATCCTGAAGTCTCAAGACTCGATCTGATCCCACATTGAAACTACTATCTCTCCTTGACTCTATAGCTTCTAACTATGTCCTTAGAAAAAGGATGAATATTCCGACCCTCCCTGATATCTCCTAGTAACTCACTGGTGATCCTCAAAACTCCTAATCTCACACTATTAGGGGTAACCTCACATGCAAGGCTAAGGTATCTAAATTGTTCTAGGAGATCCAACTCTTTAACCATCAAGGCAGATATATGTAGGGATTTCCTACTTAAGGCATTAGCCACTATGTTGGCTTTGCCAAGATGGTAGCTAAGCTCAAAATCATAATCTTTAAGAAACTCTAAGCATCTCCATTGGCGCATGTTCAGCTTTTTCTGACTAAATAAGTACTTAAGGCTCTTATGATCACTAAACACCTCAAACTTGGAGCCAAACAGGTAATGCCTCCACATCTTAAGGGCAAAAACTACAACAGCCAACTCCAAATCATGGGTGGGATAATTCCTCTCATGAGTCTTGAGTTGTCTAGAAGCATAGGCCACTACTTGGCCATTTTGCATCAACACTCCTTCTAAATCTATCTTTAATGCATCACAGTACACCTCAAAGGGATCTCTCGGGTTAGGCAAAACTAGCACGAGAGCAGTCATCAATTTTTCCTTAAGGGCTTGGAAACTATGCTCACATTGGGTATCCCACACAAAAGCTTGACCCTTATGATTCAATTTGGTCAAAGGTAAAGCTAACTTGGAGAAACCTTCTATGAACCTCCGGTAATATCCCTCTAAGCCCAAAAAACTCCTAATCTCAAAAACAGACTTAGGACTCTCCCACTCAAGAACAACTTTTATCATAGAGGGGTCTACAGCTAAACTAACTTTCTCTAACCAAAACTCACACTTGGACAACTTAGCATAAAGTTGTCGGTCCCTAAGGGTATACAACACAATCCTCAAGTGCTCTTCATGTTCCTCTATAGTCTTGGAATATACCAAAATATCATCTATGAATACTACCACAAAACTATTGAGGCAAGGGTGAAAGGCTTTATTCATGTAGTCCATAAACACACCTGGAGCATTAGTCACACCAAAGCGCATGACTAGATACTCATAGTGACCATAACGGGTCCTAAAAGTAGTCTTCAGAATATTCTCATACTTCACTCAGATCTGATGGTAACCTAACCTAAGGTCTATCTTGCTAAACACACAAGCTCCTACCAGCTAGTTCATAAGGTCGTCTATTCTAGGCAAATGGTACTTATTCTTAATTGTCACCTTATTCAATTGGCGGTAGTCTACACACAACCACATGGTCCCATCTTTCTTCTTCACTAATAACACTGGTGCTCCTTTTGGAGACACACTAGGTCTCACAAACTGCTTCTCCAACAAATCCTCTAACTGTTTCTTAAGCTTGACTAACTCTATAGGAGACATCCAATAAGGGGCTATAGATATGGGTCCAACACCGGGTACCAGATCTATGGAAAACTCTATCTCTCGGGTGGTAAACCAGATATATCCTTAGGGAACACTTCAGGAAACTCTCTGACAATAGGGAGGTCATCCATGGAAACCTTTGTCTCTACTTCCAGATTAAACAAGATCATGTACACTTGAGCATCTTCTTTTAAATATGTCACAACTTGGTTGGCAGAGATAAATATCCTATCCTTACTTACTCCATAATCATCAGACACCATATTTTTATGAAAACCGTTTAACAAGACATGGTTGGAAGATAACCAATCCATACCTAGAATAACATCAATTTGGCTCAAAGGCAAACAAATCAGATCAATCAAGAATGTTCTACCAAAAAGTTCTACAGGACAATTCAAACACACATCAGAAGTTAACACAAAACCACTAATTGAGGTCTCTACCACCAAATCTTTATTTAAAGAAGACACAGAAAGCTTAAGTTTCTCTACACACGAACAAGATATAAAAGAATGGGTTGCACCGGAATCGAATAGCACAAGTAAGGGAATCCCACTTATGAAACATTTACCTTGGATTAGATCTTTGGATTTCAAAGCTTCGACACCATTAAGGGTAAAGACTCTTCCCGTGGCCTTCAGATGTCCAGTTTGGTCATTCAGGCCCCTACCATTCTGCTCCTTCTTGGGATATGGGCAATCTCTCTGAATATGCCTATTTTGTCTATAGTTGAAATAGGTTGAGCCTTTATCTGCACAATTTGAGGAGATGTGCCCTGGCTTACCGCACTTTTAACAAGTGATCTGAGTTGGGAAAGTAGTGGGTTTGCTACCAATACCACCAGCAAACCCTATAGCAACAGTCCTCTGATTGTTGGGGTGGTTACCATGTTGCTTAGGAGGGGTCGAGTATGGTTTTCCCCGATGTTGAGGTCCATTCTTTTTGTTCTTCATTGGGGTTGTACTCCTATAATAGGTCACCCTGTCTCGGGAGTCTTCATCCCAAATCCAACACATTTTAACCAAGAGTGGAAACTGACGAACACCATGGTAATTCACAGCTTGCTTCACTTCAGGTCGCAAGCCATTCAGAAACTTCACACATTTGGAACTTTCACCATCTATTCCTTGATAATGGGGAAGTACCTCACCAACTCTTCAAACTTGGCTGTATATTCAGCCACAGTCATGTTCCCTTGCTTGAACTCCAAGAACTCCATCTCCTTCTTGTTCCTAACATCCTCAGGAAAGTATTTCTCCAGAAATACCCTCTTGAAGACTTCCCAGGTCATAAATTTACCTTCAACCTCTAAGCATTGGCGAGTATTCTCCCACTAATACTCAGCTTCTTCCACCCCCATGTACATAACATACATCATTATAATGACATTTTCAACATCATCAACATTTCATCTCAATGTCATTATCAACATCAACATTGTCTCATCTCAATGTCATTCTCAACATCATCTTATCTCAATATCATTCTCGACATCATCATCATCTCATCTCAATGACATTATCAACAATAACAACGTCATCTCATATCAACATAATCATCAATAACAACATCATCTCATATCAATATTATCATCAATAACAACATCATCTCGTATCAACATAATCATCAATAAAAACATAATCTTATATCAATATTATCATCAATAAAAACATCATCTCATATCAACATAATCATCAATAACAACATCATCTCATATCAATATTATCATCAATAATAACATCATCTCATATCAACATAATCATCAATAACAACATCATCTCACATCAATTAATATCATCAATAGCAATATCATCAGTAAATCACATTCTGCATATATATACATATACAGTTCATGCCTGAGATTCACACTCCCTAGGTCTTCAGACAACACAAGTCTAATAAAAATAATAATATCATTTATCAATAACAGACATATCGTATCCCATTAGTCAAAACATTGTTTTTCTTGAAAACCAACATGCAACAGGGACATGCATACATCCCTATAGTTAGGTTCCCTGACCCCAACTATGGTATCAAAAGCCATAAATTTTAACAAACTTCCCTTACCTATCATGAGCTCGACATTAGTTCCTCCTTGCGTCGCTCAAAGACCTCTCTCGTTCACGTTCGTCGGTCCAAACGCAAGGTTTTATATACCAAATTGAAGGAAATTTAGTATAGATTTCAGAAACAAGGTTAATGACAACATTTGGGGTTAATTACCCTTGTCAAAACATAAAGAGCTAAGGGGGTGTTTCAGATTCTACTAAGGAGACATAATTTTGGAATTTCGATCACGCCAATGTGACCGGGATTTAGTGAAGGTAAAAAAAAATAACATCAATTTTATAAAAAAAGATAACTTTTACAGCATCTCATTTTCAAGAGTTTTTCAAAGTGTAAAAATACCCTATTACAGTACCCAAAACACAAGAAACACTAAGATAAACTCAAACTAACTAAAAGAAAGGCTTAGAAGTCAAGATTACCTCAGAGAAGCTACGAAAGAAAGGATTGATGGATTTTTCTCTATCGAATCCTTGAGGTAAATTTTGAGGATTTTGCTCTGATTAAAATGTTCCTCTTGGTGTGGTGGTTTAGTGGCAAGCAACGGTGGCTCGTGGTGGCCACCGGTGGTCGTGAGTGGTGGAGAAGAAGGTGTTAGGTTTGGGTGGGCGTTTAGAGAGGAGGAGAGTAAAAAAATCAAGTTTTTCACATTGAATAACATATTTATAATTTGCAATCTTGCTTAGTGAGCTCGTCTCGCTAAGCGGGAGTCCACTTTTGGTGCTAAGCACGACAATTCTCGCTCAGCGCAATTCCCTCTCGGGTTGGAATTGCACTTAGCGCGCTTCTCGTGTTAAGTGATAGGTGTAGTTTTGTTATTTTGTAGATCCCAATGGTCAGACTGTGGGGACATGTGTTAGGAATCTACAATCAAAATTTGAAGACGATCCAACGTTTAACAAATCCAAGATCGTGGTTTTACCTGAATAGGTTTAGGTGAAACTTGAAATCTCATAATTTCAACTTAGGTCAATAAAACTCCATATAATTCAACATCCACATCAAGAAAATTACACATGACTAATTTACACCATACCTCAACTCATTCAAGTTAATCATATAATCAAATAACACGATAACTACAATTAAACATCGATTTATGGTAAATGAGTAGACTATGTTAGGGGATGGGGCTAATGGGGACTGCTCATATTGTGTTGAAACTCATGAAAGTAGAGTCCGTGTTGATGTTTGAATTTGTTGTGGTCTAGTTGACTATTGGTGTATGTTATTTGTGATGATTGTCGCCTAGTTGGGTGTTGTTATGAGTAAATTGTAATGACAGTTGTGATGAATGAATATGATAAGAGAATTTTGAGGATTAAGGAGTATATGGTTGTGATTTTGTTGTGTGTATCCATTTGAAATAGTTGACCTGAAATATTTGAAGTTTAGTAAAGATTGATAACAAATGATGTTTTATATAAGTTGGTTTTGGTAAACTTATTATTTTATGTAAAATATTTTCAAAGTGTAGAAAATTGGTTATCTACCTTTCTCTATAAATTGTTTTGGTCTATTTGTATATGAATGTTTGTTCTGGTGAGCTTACTCTTGCATGTTGCACGTGTGGTCCATCCCTGTGATGATCCCAAACTAGACATATGGGGGAGCATATGGTGTTTAGGTAGATGTTCCTCTTAGAGATGGATTATTCTTTATGAAGCATCGTGTGTAGACACGCTAGTGAAGACTATGTTTTCTTTTGTTTTGTTTTATAGTCATTCATATATGTATAGTGGGACCAACTTAGGGTTTTAGTATTACCTTGCAAAGAGATATAAACATATGTTTGTATATGAATGGTCTATCTTTGGGTTTTTTTTTCTAACTGCTAGTTTTAGATCTTTGAAAAATTTGTCAGCATTTTCATAAATACACTAATACAAGCGCTTTCTAGTTAAATAAGAAATAAAATCTTGGATTTTATTAGATATGTAATGAACGCGGGTCGTTACAAGCAGAGCTTGACCCTAGAGAAGCAGAGCCAAAAGCATAACCCACTAAAGAAGTGAAACCCTTCCTACTCGGTAATGAACCATCTCAGTGCACCAAACTAGGATGCTAGATGAGTAAAGAAGTGGAAGAATCCATAGCTCAATTGCTAATGAAGAATGTCGACCTATTTGCATAGTCAACATCAGACATGCTTGGAATTGACCCCAAGTTCCACTGTCATTGGCTAGCCATCTATCCTAAGGCTAGACTAGTTTTGCAAATAAAGAGAAAACTCAACCCTAAAAGAGGAAAAGATACTGATAAAATGGCAAAGAAACTCCTGAATGTAGGCTTCATAAGAGAGGTACAGTACACCACATGGTTGTCCAACATGGTAATGGTAAAGAAGTCTAATGGGAAGTGAGGATGTGCACCAATTACACAGACCTGAACAAAGCTTGCCTTAAAGACTCATACCTACTTCTGAGTATCACTTGGTCGATGGAGCATTTGAATTTCCCATCCTTAGTTTTTTATATGCTTATTCCAGGTATAATCAGATCCCAATGTTCAACCTGAATGAGGAAAATACTACATTCATGACATATACAACTAATAATTGTTACTCGATTGCGCAATTCAGTCTTAAGAATGTTGGAGCAACATATCAAAGACTCATGGATAAGATATTCATCAAGCAACTCTAGAAGTCTATGTTGATGACATGGTGGTCAAAAGCACGAGAACCCCCTCTCATGTAAAAGACTTAGCATAAATCTTCATAGAAATAAGAAAATACAATATAAGGCTAAACCCAAATAAATGCATTTTTGGTGTACCAGGTAGAAAATTCCTTGAATTCATGCTTACTCATAGAGGAATCAAATCCAACCTTGAGAAGTGTGCGACCATCATTGAGATGAGAAGCCTAAATACTCTAAAGGAAGTCCAAAGGCTCATAGGCCGATTAACAGCATTATCTAAATTCCCGCCAAGAGCTGCTGACACAACCAGACCTTTATTCAAATTGTTGAAAAAATAGGAAGGGACAGAGTGGAACGAAGAATGTGAAGCAACTTTTAGAAGCTCAAAAATCTCATCGCCTCACAGCTTATCATTACAAGACCTCAACCTAGAAAAAAGTTGATTTTGTACTTGGCGATGTTAGAACACACCATAAGTTCAATAATAGTGGTAAAAGAGGGTAAAAATCAAACCCCTATTTACTATGCCATATGAGTCCTGAAAGATGCAGAGACTCAGTATCAGATGATTAAGAAGTTAGCCTTAGCTCTGGTCACTTTTGCTAGAAGACTAAGGTCGTGTGTCCAGAGTCATCAGATAGTGGTTCAAACTGATCATCCTATTTGAATAGTACTGATGAAACTAGAACTCACAGGCCAAATGATAGCTTGGTCAGTTGAGCTATCGGAATTCAAAATCAAGTATGAACCATGGGGGCCTATGAAGGCTCAATACCTAGTGGACTTCGTAGCTCAGTTGGCGACCACAACAGAGGCAAAGTCTTTCTGGTGGAAGCTATACGTAGATGGATCATCAAACACAAAAGGCAATGGGACAAGAATGATTTTAGAAAGCCCATATTGAGTAATCCTAGAGCAATCCCTTTGGTTTGAGTATGAAACAACAAACAACCAACCCGAGTATTTGCAAAATGACGTGATGGACTCGAGAGCAGGCTAAGTATGTGCTAAATGACGTGCATAGAGGAATATGCAAAATGCACTTAGGATCACTATCAATGGTCGTCCAAGTACTTAGAGTCGAATACTATTGGCCGATAATAAGAAGAGATTGCACAAAATATGCGAAGAAGTGTGAAGAGTGCCTAAAATTCGACAACATATCTCACCTACCACCTGAGGAGTTACACAACATAGTGGGGACCTTTGCAACTTGGGGAGTATATATTGTTAGATCTTTTCCTGCGGTGAAAGGATGAGTAAAGTTTCTCCTAGTAGGCATAGACCATTTCAGAAAGTGGATCGAGGTAAAACCTGTGGTAACTATTTCAATAGCCAATATTCATAAATTCATTTGGAAGAACGTTGTGTGCAAATTCAAAATCCTTAACACTTTGATATTCGACAATGTAAAGCAGTTCATCAACAAAGAAGTTGAGGAATTCCTTATAAATCTAGGGATTAAGCACCGAGCGACTTTAGTAGAACATCAAGAGTAATGGACAAATTGAAGTGGCCAACAAGGTCATACTCAAAGAAATCAAAAAGTGAGTCAAAAAGGATAAAGGCAACTGGGACTAAGAACTTCCACCCAACTTATGGGCTTACCGTTTCACTCCACAATCGACAATAAGTGAGACTCTGTTTCAACTCTCATATGGATCAAATGCCATGATACTAGTAGAAGTCAGAGAACCCTCTTATTGAAGGGAAAATTTCGTAGAGAAAGAAAATGACGAGATGCTCAATCAAGCACTCGACTTGGTTGAAGAGACTATTAAAAATTTCCACATGAGAGTCGAGAAATACCTAAGATAAGCTAGGAAAAGATACAACAGCCAGGTTAAATCAAGTAACTTTCAAGTAGGTGACTTTGTCAGGAGAAAGTGTGGGGAAGCCCAAAAATATGCTAAGGAAGGCAAACTTGCTGCAAACTAGGAAGGCCCTTTCAGAGTTGTTGAAGCACTTAGAAGTGGAACCTACTGTCTAGAGCACTTATTTGGCAAGGCGATTCTAAGGACCTAGAATGCCTTTCACCTAAAATTCTATTACAGTTAATCTTGTAAGTAGTGATGCACTCTTTTTGCTACTCTAGCATTATTTCCCATGAGGTTTTTTGTTAGAGAGGTTTTAATGAGGCACACCCGAATTTTACATTGAATAAAAGTTTCTTTAGCATTATACTATTTGTTCAAAAAATCCAAGTAGACCAATAGGTTTCTTTAACTAAAGACCCAAATTCAGGGCATAGATAACACCAAATAACATTTGGCTTACTATAGACCAACAACCATTGTCGGCTAAGTATAGGTTGAAGATAACTTAGCTAATTGGCCAAAGATGCTAAGTTATTCAGCTAAGTATGGATTGAAGATAACTAAATTATTTGGCTAAACACAGACCAAAGAAGTGAAGTTACTAGACTAAAAATTATTAAGTTATTTGGCTAAATATTTAGACCAAAGAAACTAAGTTATTCGGTTAAAGCAAGACTAGACTAAGACACTTAGCTAACTAAAAATAGACTCAGAACCAATCAAGTTATTCGACTAACAGACCAATAAAAAATGGCTAAAATTCTTTAAGTGATTGTTTTACCGAGTAATTGTTGATTGTTGGATGGTAAGGATAGGGTGGATGATAGTGGTCGTCTGGTCTAATATTCTTGTCTTTTGTATAGGTCATCCAATCTTCTGTAATCTAGTGGAGCATCTAGTCTCACAGAAGGAAGCGTCCAGTTTAGTGGTTCATTAACATAGACTATGTTGTAGCTGTAACTATTTTTATGTTGTAACTATTTTTTATTAGACTGTTAGTTGTTGTTTCCTGTATAACGAGCTTTGTATTCTGGGTTTAGAGAACTTGAGAGTGCTTTAACCTTTTCATTGTAAATTTTTTTATTCACATTAAACTTAACAATTTTGTGTGATATTTCTCTTCTCCTTCTATCACTCGTGCATCTTTATGTGAATAGAATTTCTTGAATCTTCCCAATAAATTGGTATCTAGAGCTTCGGTTCAAGATCAATCCTGTATTTCTTTCATGGTAGATCAAGTCATTAGTGATTAACCATTCTATTTGTTATTTGTTCGTGCAACGTCTTCAAGATTCTATCAAGAAGATGGTCTACACAATCAAGATTGACAAATTCACAGGGAAGAATAACTTCAACCTTTGGTGCATCAAGATGCAAGTCTTGTTGAAAGGATAGGGCATTTGGGCTCTTCTCTCCGGTCAATTGTCAAGGATTGATAAGTCAGTGCTTGAGTTACAAGAAGAAAAGATGTATTTGTTAATTCTTTTTTCTGTCTAATGAGGTTCTTTATGAAGTTTCTGAAGAAATGACTATTGTTGGGCTTTGGTTCAAATTGGAGAAACTCTTCATGACAAAATCAATCTACAACAAGTTACTTATGAAATTATGTTTGCTTGGCCTCCGAATGAGGAAAGGTACGTCATTGAAAGGACATCTTGATGAGCTAAACTCTATTTTGAATGAGCTATGAGACATTGATGTCAAGATAGAAGATGAAGATTTAGCAATGATTATGTTATCCTCTCTTCCTTCCTTCCTTCTATAAGAGATTTGTGAGTTCTCTTAGTCTAGGAAATGACTTCATTACACTTGAAGAAGCCAAGTCTAGTCTGTATTCTAGAGAGCTTCGACTAAAGGCATCTGAGAATGGGGATGAAGTCTCTACATCCATATTATCAGTGAATGATTATGCTAAAAGGCAGAAGAAGAAGAAATTCAAAGTCAAGAAGAGCAAAGTTGATCCTAAGGACATATGCAATTACTTTAAAGAACTAGTTCATTGGCAGTGAGATTGTACAAAGAAAGATTATGTTGTTGTTGTTGTTCGAAATGAATCCTCATCGGAAAGTGATTTGGTTCTGGCTTTTGGTGAAAAACTACAACAACATTATGAATAATGAGTAATGGACTCAAGTTGTTCTTATCATAAGTGTCCACACAGACATTGGTTTGTGATATGAGAAGAAGTCTAGTGGTAATGCCCTCATGGGTAACAATGCACCTTGTTAGTTTGTCGGTATAGGTTCTGTATAAATCAGAATGCATGATGATGTTGTTAGAACCTTAACTTAAGTTCATCAAGTTCCAGAGCATAAGAAAAATCTTGTATTTGTGGGTGCCATGTTTCAAAAGGTTTTTCTTGTTGGGTTAAAGGTGGAGTTATGTAGATCAAAGGGAAAAGAAAGTTTATGGTAATGGATGGAACCAAGAAAGGAAATTTGTACATCCTTTAGGGGCCGATTATGATAGGATTTGTCTATGCTATTTCACAATCTGGAAGTCATGTGTCCAATGGCTCATCTGATAATTCTCTGTGGCATTTGCGTCTAGGCTAAAAATAGTTTGAAGCAACTGGTCATACTAATCAGGATTTTCAAATGCACCCTTAACATTAGAATTCAACACTAGTTGAAGGGATTGCCTGGACAAGTCAAAACCATCCAAAGCAGCCCAAAACCACAACAACCAGAAAGTCATAAAGGCAAATCAAAGCTCCTTTTATGCGTAAAATATGTTAGGCTCATACAAGGAAAAGTTTACCCTACGCAATAGTAACAGTGGACTCAAAAGTTCGGATATCAAACCCAAAGGATTAATTGTATTCCAATTAGTTAAACTTATTAAACTAACAATAAAATTGATTACAAAGAGAGTTTAAATATTTTGTGGTTTTGGTTTTTATAATAAAACAATTAAATGAAAATAAAGAGAGGTTTTGAGTTATGATAAAAGTGACCAGTGGTTATGACTTACTAGTACCAATTTTCCTCCAATTCTAGTCTTAATGAAATTCCTTTCCCAGTTAATTAGCAATTCCCAAAATCAACTAAAGCCTATGATCAAGGACAAAAGATGTTATTTTCCTTAAATCAATACCCCAATGATTACATATCTATCAAATTAAGTCAAAGGATAAGATTAATTCTAGGGATGATTAATTAAAGATTAACTAATCTATTGAAGATTACTCAAACAGTTAGATCATGCAATTTGGTATAAAATATTCTCTACCTAGATCTACCAATTACATGCAAATGATCACTACTATGCAATCAATTGAGTATTAGAATTATAGGTTCCAAATAAATATTAAAATAATGAAGAAAATTAATTAACATAAAAGCAATGAGGAATTCCATTAAGAACAAGGAGATGAGTACATTTGGACAGTTACATCATGACCCTCGAACTACGAGGACTAGCCACTCATGATTAGAAAAAAAAACTAGCAACCTTATAAAAGGTAAACTTAGACATACCAATAGTCAGGAATGATGATCACGATTCATCATAACAATGTTGTCCACACTCTTCAACTCTCAAAAGCCCTCAAAGTTCTCTCAAAATCGTAAAAGACAAGAGTAAAACTTAATAATCCAAAAAAAATCCCTTTTACAAAGATAGAGACCTCTATATGTAATTTCCTAAAGATATTTCATGAAAAGGCGCACTACGATTATGGTAAATTCACCATGGTCGTTATCGGAACTGACATTGAAGCCTTGGGCCCTCATGGATTGACCACGACCATTATCGGATACTTGACGCTATTTTGGTAGGGTTGTTATGTTCTTACCATGGACGTGGTGAATGGACCACAATTGTTATCAAGTGCAGAATCTTCAAATCTTCATAAATATGTTCAATTTCCAACTTTTTCACTCAATTGAGCGACTACACTTCTGCAATACAAAATTAATGTCCAAACATGAATTCTACCTAGAAAATGCATGCAAAATGGCACAAAAACTCACATAATACCACCAAAAAGTGGTTTATCACATAGTATCACATAAGTGAAGGTAAGTTGGAGCCCAGAGCCAAGAAGGAATTATTTTTGAGCTATGGAGATGGAGTCAAAGGATTCTAAGTCTGCTCTCCATTTGAAAGAAAGGTCATTCTGAGTAGAGATGTTGTCTTTGGCGAACTCTTTATGCAACATTCTAAATCCGTTGAAGATTTGGAAAGGTTGAGGATGTCACTAAGCAAGTGGAGTTTTAGAGCTCCACAATTAGAAATTAGAAGCAGTTTGAAGCACCTGATGAGACTAATCAAGATCTTCAAATGCACCCTCAACATCAAAATTAAACACCAGTTGAGGGGACTGACTGGATGAGTCAAAACCATTCGAAGCAGCCCAAAACACAACAACCAAAAAGTCACAAAGGCAAATCAAAGCTCTTGAAAGATATGTCTTTGATATAGTGTCTTATGTGCTTCAGGTAGTAGAATAAATCGATTCATTTGAACCAACCACTTATCAAGAAGCAATTTTTTGTTCTAAAGCTAAAGAGTGGACGATGGCTATGAATGAAGACATGAAATCCCTTCAGAAGAACCAAACTTGGGATTTAATTGAGCTATCTACAAGCAGACAAGTAGTGGGGTACAAGTGGATCTTTAAGAAGAAATCTGGATCGTCCACTAAAGAAGTCCTCCGTTATAAAGCATGTATGGTAGCTAAGGGCTATAGTCAAAATGAAAGAGTGGACTACAATGAGATATTGTTGGATCGAGTGGCCTCAGAATAATTAAGAAGGGGGGGTTGAATTAATTATTCCTAAACCTTTACTAATTAAAAAATTACTCTTCTAAGGTTTTTACTAAGTTGTTAAGAGAATAAGGAGTAGAAAAGAATCTTAACCAAAAGTAAAAGCAGAAATTAAAATGCACAGCGGAAAGTAAAAGAGTAGGGAAAAAGGAAACAAACACACAAGAGTTTTTATACTGGTTCGGCAACAACCCGTGCCTATATCCAATCCCCAAGTGACCTGCGGTCCTTGAGATTTCTTTCAACCTTGTAAAAAACTGTGTCGTTTTGAATTCTTTGACAAGGGAGAAGGGAGACACAAAAGAATTCAGGCGGTTAGTCCTTTGTTCTTTTGGAAAAGGGAGAAGAGAGACACAAAAAGAATTCAGGCGGTTAGTCCTAGGCGAATTCTTTTTGGCAAAGGGAGAAGGGAATGAAAAGATGAATAGCACAAGTTTTCAAGGTTTAGAAAACCAGAAAAACTTTGGAAAGCTTTTGGCACAAAGAAGAAGAAGAAGAAGTTCAAAGAGATTCAAGGCTTGTAAAGAATTGTAATAGATTGATTGGAAAAGTATATGAAAGATTGATTGAATAAATGAATGAAAATACAAAACAAAGTCTTGCTTTTATAGACTCTTCATGTCTGGTCAAGAGGACCATTTAGAAGAGTTATAACTTTTAGAAAAACTTAAAACCAATTTGAAAAAGTCAAAAACCTTTTGAAGAGTTACATCTTTTGATTTATTCAAAAACAATCACTGGTAATCGATTACCAAATTAGTGTAATCGATTACACAAGGCTTTTATGTGAAAGGATGTGACTCTTCACATTTGAATTTGAATTTAAACGTTCAAAGACACTGGTAATCGATTACCAAAACATTGTAATCGATTACAGCTTTTTGAAATTAATTGGAACGTTGTAAATTCAATTTGAAAACTTTTTCGAAACAATTTTGCTACTGGTAATCGATTACAGCAATCTGGTAATCGATTACCAGAGAGTAAAAACTCTTTTGTAAACATATTTTGTGAAAAATTCATGTGCTACTCAGTTTTTGAAAAATCCTTTTCATACTTATCTTGATTAAGTCTTCTCTTGATTCTTGAGTCTTGAATTTTGAATCTTGATCTTGATTCTTGAAGCTTGATCCTTGAATCTTGATTTTTGAATTCATCCTTCTTCTTGAATCTTGAAGTGTTCTTCAACTTTTCCTCTTGAGTCTTGAATTGTTCTTGATTCCTTCTTGAACATCTTGAACTCATCCTTTGATTGACCTTTGAGCTTTTTGTCATCACCTTTTCCATCATCTTTTGTTATCATCTTTGTTATCATCAAAACATCTTTGAATCATTCTTGATTCACCATGAAGCTTTGCTTCTACAGATATTCTCTCTAGTAGTTTGACAAACCTCCAAATGTGTTTTGTTGGCCCTAATGGCAATGTTGGATATGGAGTTAGAGCAACTCGATGTCAAAACTGCCTTTCTCCATGGAAGACTGGAGGAAGACATTCTGAGGCAACAACCTAAAGGTTTTGAGGTGGAAGTAAAGGAAAATTCAATCTATAGATTGAAAAGGCCACTTTATGGGCTGAAGCAATCACCAAGGCAGTGGTATAAGAGATTCAATGTTCATTGTCTCTCATGGGTACATAAGAAGTCCTTATGACTCGTGTTTATCATAGTAAGGTGGAGGATAGATGCCACATCTATCTACTACTCTATGTGAGTTACATGCTAATAACATCTCAAAATTTGTTGGCAATTCAGAAGCTAAAGTCACTACTCAGTAGTGAATTTGAGATGAAGAACATGAAATTTGTTGAAAAGATTACGGGCATGGAGATAAAAAAGGATCGAGTCTAGAAAAAGCTCTTTCTGTTTTAGAAGGAATAAATCCAAAAAATACTGAAACGTTTTGGGATAACAATTGCAAAACCAGTATGTACTCCTCTAACAACATCCATTCGTTTATATGAACTCAATACTACTCAGTCAAAATCAGAGAAGGAATACATGTCTCGTGTTCCTTATGCAAGTGTTGTATGTAGTCTCATGTATGCTATGGTATGCACTAGATCGGACCTAGCACAAGCAGACAATGTTTTGAGTAAATATATGGGTGATCCGGGGGAGGAACATTGGTAAGTTGTGAAAGGTATATTCATGTACCTTAAGGGTACAACCAATATTGGACTCATCTACCATGGAGACACGTCCTATGATCTTGCTTGTTACTTAGATTCTGACTTTGTTGTAAATTTGGATGTAAAAAGGTCTGTGACTGGGTACGCATTCACGATTGGTAACACTCTTGCTAGTTGGAAGGCAACATTTCAACCTACATTGGATTTATCCACTACAAAGGCACAATACATGGCTCTAGAAGAAGCATTAAAGGAAGGAATCTGACCAAAGGGTTTGATTAGTAATCTTTGATTTTCACAAGAAAGGCTATCATTTTTTGTGATAGTCTGAGTACAATCTGATTAGCCAAGGATAAAGTCCATCATGAGAGGTATAAACACATTAGCATCAAATACCACTTCATCCATTCTGAGAAGAGGTTTGAAGTCCAAAAATTTGATACAAGGGAGAATCCAAGTAATATGTTCACGAAGCCTGTTCTAAGAAGAAATTTCATGCATTGTCTAGATCTACTTAATGTAGATTGATGGAAATTAACTAGGTTACTTGTAATATAGAAATGCTACTAAACCAAGGCGGAGATTGTTGATTGTTGGACGATGCATGATAAGATAGGGTGGACAACAATGGTCATCTGGTTCAATACTCTTGTCTTCTGTATAGGTTGTTCAATCTTCTATGATCTGGTGGAGTGTCCAGTCTCGTAGAAGGGAGCGTCCTGGTGGTTTATTAACATAGGTTGTGTTGTAAATGTAACTATTTTCTGTTGTAATCATTTTTAGTTAGGTAGTTAGTTGTTGTCTTCTTTATAAGGAACTTTGTATTCTAGGTTAAAAGAGCTTGTGAGTGCTTTGAATCCTTTCATTGTAAATTCTATTATTTACAATAAACTTAATAATTTTGCGCGATATCTCTCTCTCCTTCTATCATTTGTCCTTCCCTATTTTAATATAATTTCTTTAATCTTCCCAACAGTAATTTCCAATTAAAAGCAATAAAAATGAATACAACACTTGGAAGAAAAAAGTATCGATTCATTAATAAGTGAAATCAAAGGGACCCTATTCGATAAGTCGAGTCCAAGCCTTTACAAAAAAGAAATAAAAATTATAAGTTGCGGGTTGAGTAGGCTTTTCAATGGCACCCTCTACTTGAACCTCAGGAACCAACTCCCTTCCGTGACGTCATTGTCATTGTCAAAGAGTGAGAGGTTGACTTCCTTGAAGAAGTATTTGGCTTGCCGAGTAGCCTTGAAGAAGCTAACTTTATGAATCTTGAGGATCTCGGCCTTAGCTTTGTCGAGACCACTCTTCAATTTTTCTCAGCCTTCTCTATATTTACCTTAAAGAAAGGAAAATCCTTATTAAGGTGTTCAATCTCCTATTGGAGAGCTTTGGCATAAGACTCAACAGTAGTCAGCTTGGCCTTTAAAGCCTCCTCTCGGGTCTCAAACTCTTTTAACTTAGTCTTTGTATCTTCAAGAGACTTCCTAGATTCCTCGGCAAATTGTAGCAATATCTTGTTGGCCTCGATAGCTTCAACTAAAGCCTACTCGACCTTGGCACATTTAACTTGAGCTTTCTTAGACTCCCCACCAGCCTTCTCAAATTCATCGGTCCAAAACTCAACAATACCCTGAGTCTTGGCTTGAAAACAAGCAATGGAATACATTGAAACTCAAGGGCTGACTTCCCTCAGCATGTTGCGATCTGATTGACTGAGCATTGAAGATTATATGAGGGCGCGAGGATTAAAGTCCTTACCCTAAAGAGAAGCAACTCCTTTTTTCATAGAAAGAAATATGGGACGACTCTCTGTGGATGAAGGAGTAATAACCAACATAGGCTCCAACCTTGGCTTCTTAGTTGCAACATCTTCTTGCTGAGAGGGACCCGAATTTACCCTCTTAGCAGTACCGAGACTGATGGGAGGAGGATAAGGCACCAACTCTTCTTCCACCATGACATGGTCTTATTTGCCTTTGCCCTTATCAGCCTTGGTCTTCTCGACTTGTGCCTTCTTGATGGATTGGTAATCAAACTTAGCCATACGCCCTAAAAAGATAAAGGCAAGGTCAAAACTCATCAAGGAAAGTAAAGAAAAACATAAGTAAAAAATATTCACGATCCTAATTCGTGGTCATAGTTTTGGAGAAGGGCATATCCATCAGGGTCTTACAGTGGAGAGCCCTAGGAAACTTGTAGAGTACATTCATGCCCTCCTAATCGGAGGGAGATATGTACACTACATGTTTTTTGATGTCCTTATTGGGCGAAGGAGTTCAATAGGAAGGGAAATGAGTCACCTCTTACCGAGTAAAGTAATTTGGCATAGACCCGATCTCCAGACGAACTTTAAAGAAGTAACCCTTGAAGTTTTTGTAAAAAGGTGGTGAAGGGGCTAATAACAACTCTACCAGGAATGTCAGTCTGTTTGCTTTATGTTCATATAATACACACAACTCTTGTTGCTGGTTGGGTCGATTTGATGGCTCTATATGAATTAGAAGTTTTTGATCCCTTTGACCTTATTCTTGATCCAATGTGGAGAAAGGGTATGTTAAACCCAATCACCCTTGTTGTTTTCCTTCACATTATAATGATGAAGAAATTTTGGAGCAGTAGGGGTGATGAAGAATTCATCGCATAAAACCCTAAAGGCTCATATGGCCACCTAAGATTCATGTTCAACAGGGTAAAGGTGACTTTAAGTTCTCGGATAACATCTATCTCGAACTTGTCGAATAGGACGATGAGATGAAGATTTGTGAAGAGAGTGGAATACATATACATAAATTATGTCTCAACTAGGTAGGCACGCATGAAGACACACTCATTCTCAAGACAAGAGTCAATGATCATCACATTCGGACCATCTATATGGAAAAATTCAACACCTTCTAAGAAGTTAGTGATCGATTATATGTCAGGAAACTAGTTGAATAGCTTTTGACTTCACCATAAACCAAGGAGTAACTTGGAAGCGTTATATGAGGGTACTCCTTTTTGGGTTTTTTGGGAGAAAAAGAAGAAGGATGAATAATTGGACAAAGGGCTATGACTTGAACAACAGTAGCCTCTGAGTCCAAGTTAATAACATTTGTGATGGGATTTGGCAAAGGAGACTTAGCCTTGTCCCCTCTAATGTTTGGAAGAATAGTGGCAGTGATGCCAGCGTCAGGGTGGATTGCGCCACCTATAGTGGCGACACCACCAACTGGGAGCTAGACTCTTAGTCACTGGCAGCATTAAAGCCACAGTGATGGTGAAAGGGGTCATCATTTAAACTCTCCCCGATTGGGTGAACTTTTGGTGATAAAGGAAGTACCAAAAAACAAGGATGACCGAAGAAGACAAAGAAGGATACACTAAAAAAGAAGCTCTCAAAACCAGGGAAATAAAAACTCAGAAAGTGAAGATGAAGATAGAAAAGGAAAAGTGTTCTCCCCCTTTTATAGTCCTCTAGAAGCTTCTGAGGATTCAAAGGATGCACCCATTCAGATTGTTAGATCTTTTCTCCTACTCACGAATCGACGGTTGGGGAAAGACGCAACTTTTGGCTATCCTGAGAGTGTTTCAAAATTCAAAGGATGTAATCAATGTGTCTTTTTTGAAAATGTGCAACAACATTAAATGCATTTGAACAATACAACTATTGACAAGACGTCTCTTTGAATACTCAACCACTCATATTCAGCAGAAGAAGTCTAGTCCTTTAAGACTAAGATAAATACTTGGCTAGAAAGGAAGTCAGACTCCCTCTCAGACTTGACTACAACCGGACCAACGAGTACTACTTGAACTCGGTTGGAAGATAGCGTCATCAGGGTTGAGAACTTAAGATTATTTTTTCACAAAGATCCTAAAGCCAGCTTTAGAGTTTGGGGGCATATGTATTACTCAAACTCGAAAAGTCTCTGTACTCAGTGGTCGGCCGAATATTCTACTTGGAATTCAAATAATCTGACGGATCTAATTAAGGTAAGAAAAGTAATTAGCATTATTTAATTTTGTTAAGGTGACATTTGTTTTTTTCGTTTTCTATTTTTATTTTCAATAAAAAAAAATAAAAAATGGGACAAAAAATGCGTTTGTTTAAAATTTAAGAAATGCTTTTGATGAAAACGTTTTTCACTTTATGCCCAATGTTGAAAACGCCATAAAGTTGTTTTGGTGTTTTCCTTGTTAAATAATTTAGAAAATGAAAACACATGAAAGCGCAAATTGTGTAAATAAGGGGAAAATCCAGGCTACTTCTACTTTCATTTGTATCATCGTTGTTATCTCATTCTTCATCAAGGAGAATCCTTTTGACATCTACAAAGATCAACCCTCTCCACCTCTTCTGTAATGAATAGACTTGGAATAATACTATTGTTTGATGTGGGTTGCGATGGTCATTGTTGCCCATTGTAATGAACAAAATAAAATGTCATTATTAACTCTCTTTTCAAGGGGTAGTGGTATATCCAACCTTTGTGCATCTCCACTACCCCCAACAACACATGATACACCTGCACCTTGTTCTCCTACATGTGGCTTCAACTATCTTGGCCCAAACGACATAAATTGCAAAGGAGTCCGAGTGAGGACCAAGGTTGTGACGAAGGGAGAGGATTGAAATATCGTCAATGTTGGTATTTATTTTCTAGTGGCGATGACTAGATGCGACACCGTTGCTTTTCTAATTGCTTCAAGCACATCCAATTAAGGCTAGGGCTCAAGAATTGCTTGGCTCAAGCTTAATTTTCCAGTTGAAAGATGTAAGAGAATACAATTAAAACAAATACATTCTCAATGTTTTACTTTCTTGAAAAAAGAAGATGAAAAATCAAAACAAAAATATTTTTTTAATTCTGAAAATTTAAAAATGAAAACAATTTTTAAAAAATAAAAATTAAAAATATCTCTCAAACCAAATGTCCCCTTATTTTCCACTTAAAAAATAAGTTTACTTTTCAAGTTATTTTTCGTCTTAACATGACATCAAGAATGAAAATGAATCATTAACAATAGAATATGAATTAAATAAAGAATATTTTGAATATGATTTCAATATATATAATAAAATTAGTTGAGATAATCATCGCACATTGTTGAAGTCGTTATCTTATGTGTCTTTTTTCTTTCTAAATTTATAATTTTAGGTGGGTTCTTGCTGCTTTCCTATTTCCCAATTTCTTCATTATTTTTTGTTTTTATAATTTGTTGTTTATTGTTTGTGAGGTTGGTCTGCTAACTTGTAGACTTTCCCAATTGGGTCTTGCGCATGAGGTGCTTCGATGTGCATGATTAAGTGATGCAGATGTGCTGGAATTTTAATGTGCAAATCCTTGCACAACTTCCAGATTATTAAGCAATGTAAATGTGCTGAATTTTTAATGTGTTAAGACAGGGGCAAGGGTGGGGCGGGCAAACCCAGTGCCCATCAAATGTAAAAAAGGGTTACCTTCAAGAAGGATCAAAGTTGAGGTCAAGGGTTTTTTTTTAATAAGTTTGGGGCAGGGATGGGAGAAGCAAGACCTACACCATCCTGTCCCGTTGTCAAGCTTATTCATAAAAAATTACAATGATACTTTGAGATTGTTTTTGGTATACCACATGTTTTAAGTTTATGGTAATTTATCACAAATTCAAATTTTTATTTTTGAAATATAGGATAGCATTTATATTTACAATCATATCAATAAACATTTTAAGGACATTAATTAAAAACTATCAAATATAAACTTTTCATTAAAAATTAAAATAAAATATACTGGTCACATTAAAACTTTATACCTTTTCATGTAATTTTTTATTTTCATAATTAAAACCATTAGTTAGGATTTTCCTTATACTAACTGTGGGCTTTTGCCATTAAGTACACTTTCCTTTTTAGAAAGTACACTCCTCTTTTTATTATTTTTAAAATAAAATTACACAATTAACCTTAATTTGTTTTTTATTTTCAAATCCTCTTTCTCCGTGCACCGCACTCCACTCACCTCAGCAGTGCTTACACACACTCCTGCACACTACTATGTACTTTCCAAAACTCCATTTTTCTCCATCTTTCTCCACTCATATATATATATATATATAGAGAGAGAGTAGAGTTTCAAGTCATAAGACAAGGTGCATGAAAATTGAATTTTCATCACTAATAAAATTTAGATGACTTAAATGCAAAGTGAAAGATTACATTTTATTAGATGAACCTTAGTTAAATAAATACATTAGAAGTTGTTTTTATTTTAATTTTCAAGAAAATTTAGTTATTATAGCTGGTGGTAATCTTCATCATAAATAAAGAAGAGAATTAGTGGAGAAATAACACATGAAGAGAGAGTGTATGAGAAGAGAGATTGTGAAATAAAGTCACTTTCTTGAGAGAAAAGTGTATTTGTGTGAGAGTGTTATCATTTCTTGTAACTATTGAGTGAGGTACTTGGGTTTGTAGAGTGATACACTATTTGAGATTAGTTATAATCTTGTAATCATTTTTGTGATAATTATGTGGTCGTAAGCAATAGGTGCCAAACCAATTCTTGTATTTGTTATTATTTCTTTACGATGTAATCTTTATGTGTGTTCTCACGATCCTTTTGTGGATGTGAATAATTTTATTTGAGGAAGTGTTAATTACCCGGCCATCATCACATGTCAATAGTCAACAGTTTGCACTTTTTTGTTTTTTAATATGAATTTTATTTTTGTTTTCAAAAAATTTATTTATTCTATTATTTATTTTTCTCACTTTTTTTTTACTAAATAACTACTAGTTCAACAAAAACCCATCCATTGATTCATCTCCGGCCCAACAACAAGGGTTTCGGCTATTGCTATATGCATAGGTGACAATGCAGAGAGCTTTCTCTACTCTACGCCGTTGTGATTGGAACCCTCGTGCCAACAATGATGATTGTCATGGAACAGGTCCGATCCTAAGATTTTTTATGCCCTCCACAAACCGAGATCATTTGAATTTTTTCTTTTTATATTTGATATTTTTTGTTGCAAAATCATTAATAATTCATTCATAATCAATATTTTTTTAAAAAAAAATCTTTTTTCAATAGGATTTTTACAATTACAAATTTGATAACATTTTTTCAGTATATGCAATAGTAACAACAATAATCTTATTTTATAAGTTGTAAATACTTTACGAAAATAACTAAATGTCTTTAAATGATTCAATATTATAAAGTTTAATTTTGATTCAGTTATTAAAACCTCTATAATGACTTTTAATTTTTCAAATAAAGTTTCATCATAAAATATCATAAGAATTATCATATTTTAGATAAGTTTTAATTTTTATTGTTTTTTTTATGGTCCTAACTTACCCCTTTTTACATTTTGTTGATGAAGTTGTTCCTTTACCATCACTCCTCCTTTTGTAGTTTTAAAAAATTATGGATAAATTTTTGTTTATAAGTGAAAATATCATTATTAGTTGGCTAATTACACATAATTGTATCCCTAAAGAAATTTACTGAAAAACATTTCATTCTTTATAACAAATTTTTATATAATTTAAAAACTATATAAATTTTTTTTTTTATATTCATATAAACTAAATAAAAAAATTGGTGCACCTCTAAAATGGGACCTGGACAATTGTCCACCTCAATCATGCTCAAGGCCACCATTGTTGTGGATGACACCAACACAACACCCATAGTCACTTTAAGAGCATACAAAGGTTAGGGTAAAATTCCCTTTTTGTTTGGTGCCAAAGGATTTTGTCTCTTCTAAAGAAAAGGTTTAACACATTAAGAACGGCAACACATCATGTACCTTTCCTATATTCATCTGCCATAAACCTATTGTTTAGTAGGGGGAGTGCGGTGGGACTAGGGAGGAGTTTTCTCCTAAGAAAGAAGGGAAAAGTAAGGTTAATTAAGTAATTTTAGATTAAAAATAAAAAAATTAAGAGTGTGTTTAGTAAACGGTATGTAACACCATGATTAAATCACACGAGAAAGAGAGGGATTCAAGGTTGTGCAGGTATTTAATAACTTGCATCTATTATTAATGCTTACAAGGTTCACTTGCCATTCCACACTTAGTTTTTAGGAACACGACATTTACACTCATACTTTCTCAATTAAAGCATCCTGTCATAAGCTTAATAAGGAACCTTATTTCCACGAAGTTTTTTAAGAACACAAATGTGTCATGAGGTCTTTCAATGGGTTGTAACGAGGTCAAGGCTTAAACATTTGAGTTAAAGAATTAAAGGGACGAAAATTCAAAAGGCTTGATCATTCAAGACAAACTTAATACCCAATCAAAATATACATTAAGTAAAACAACTTAACAAGGGTATATTTTAATCTTAACTTTCCTTATGCTTCTTTTCTTCTTTTATGACTATTCAATCTTTTTTCACCACCTTTCATCTTTCTTTTCTTTCCTTTCTCTTTCAACTTTTTTTTTCTTTTCTTATAATTTATCCAAACTTCACAACTATATAGAGTACCTCAAACATAACACAAAGTTTCCACAATATAATCCATAAGGCACTAAGAAGCATCAAAATTTAAAAATTGGGGTATAGTAATGAGAATTTCACATTAATAACTAAATAAGTGCCTTGATATTACTCATTCTTGCAATTAGGACTGGATAGCCCCCAAATAGGTTCAAAGAAAGTTCTAAAGGGTATAGTAATGATAATTTCACATTAATAAGTTGGGTAAGTGCAAACATCAAAACAAGAGAAATCATGATAATTCTCAACAAGCTTAGAGATCATTTTACACAAGAATTCTACTACAAGACTTAAACATGCTAGGCTTCCACTTCAATGAATTTAGAGTGACAAAATAATAGACACAAAGAGATATAGAATTATAGGGGTTATTACATTCCTAAATCTAAAAAGTAAATGAAGATACAATCCTTATCAGTCAAATAAAAAAATAATGAAAATGATCATAACACTCAATTATGTCCTGAAAGTAAATCCTAAAATGCAAAATATGCAGTGCAAGACCCTAACAACCTTAAACTTAAATAATTACATTGTCTCAAATGTAATATTTGTTTCTTTAAAAAAATGGAGTAGAAAGAAAATACTTACAGAGAGGTATTTATCCCCTAACTTCAAGGACTATTCTCTAAGTTTTCTCTCAAATTTAGTTTTAGTCTAAATGGTATCAACAACAGAGTTAGATTTTGATCTCCACCTTTAAACCGGGTTACTATCTTTTCCAAATTATGTTGATGAGCAAGAATGTAGGGTACATATTTTGAAACTTCCTCTAAGGGTTGTGTTGGACTTCTTTATTTCCTCGTCCTTCTCCTTTATTGCTTCAATAACCTTAAGGTGAACTTGCATATTGAGCAATATGAGTCTTTAACATCTTTTGGTGGATTACCATGCTTTCCATCTTAGTTATCAACTATTTAATGGAATTACTTACAAACTTGTGCTTTTCTTTTATAATAACAAACTTGTGCTTAATTTACTCTTATTTGAAGTTCTTCCTGATGAGCTCAAGCCTTCATTGTTCATTCTACTTGGTTTCAATAGAGATAAAGTCCTCTAGGAGAGTCTTAAGTTTAGACTATTGAGATTGTTGAAAGCATGGTGAAAGCTATTACATCCCAAATAATACATTTTCTTTTCCTTTGGATGATAATCAATTATGGAGGTTTGTAATTGATTATTATGAGTTATTTTTGTTGTTAGTTCTATAATAATGTATTACAAATGTCTATAATTGATTATTATGAATTACGTGGGGTGTTTTGTTGTTATACGTTATGTAATAATTGATTAGAAAGGATTGTAATCAATTATTTTGAGTTATAGAGATTGTTTTACTGATTTTGGTTATGAAGTAATCAATATAGAGGCTTGTGATCGATTATTTATATCAGTAAAATGGTTCCTTATGCATTCTTATATTTATGAAATATGGATGAAGTGATGCCATGGTACATGAGTAAGATTTGAATTAAGAGAACTTAGTCCATATGGGATAGGATTCTCCAAGTGATATGTTAAGTCATGTGCATCCTATGTGACCATGTACCATAAACATATAAAGTTTCAAAAGTTCATTGTTGATCTTAACCAAGGAGACCATGAATGAGAAGAAGTATTACTTTATCCTTGGGGGTGTTATCTAGTTTGGAATCTTCGTGTGGCTCGTGCTGATCCCATAGGATGGAGTATCCTTGCAGTGCTAGGCAATCCTGAGTTTTGTCGATAATCTAATCTCGGTCAAGAGTGTTCGTGTTGGATCGTGTTGATTTGTTGACTGCATGTCCTCTAGAGCCTCTTTCATAAATGTTTTTTTTCTGATACAACATCAATTTAAAGTACAAGTTAGCTCAACATTACATTGCATGTATACCTTTGTATCTGAATTCATTTTTGTGTCATGGTATGAGTGAGTGTTATGTATGGTTATATGTGTTTCTACCCGACCTTCACTTTCATACCACAAGCATGTGGTAAGATGTATCTTGCTTGTTGTTTGTTTGCTTGTGTTTGTGTTTAGGCTTAATGCCACTTTGCAGGTCGTGAAAGTCAACAAGATTATGCTAATAGTGTTGAAGGAGGGGCATAAACCTTATTTTTATATAATTTCATGTTATGCTTGTGTTGGGTTGTAAGCTCTAATAGATTGTGACATTGAGGCAAGTTGTCTAGGTCATTTCTCTATATTCAGATTTATATTACAAACCTTTCAGAATAGTTTTAGTTTGTATTGTATATGTCCTTTGGATAGCCAAACGACAATTATGAACTTATGTATCATTTAGATTTTCATTATTCAATGTTTAATTATTTATAAGATATTGAGTTAATACAATATGTGATATTTTTTACCATAAAGAAAGTTTTTGAAAAAAAATACACTTATCCATTTTTGCAACATTTTTTTTTTGGTTTATAACGTAGTATCACAGTTGTGGAGTCTTAATGGGTAATTCAGAGAAGTTATTAAGGTCACCTGCTTGTCAAGGAAGTTTTGCTTAATAAAAAGTTGCCTCTCCAGGTTAACCATTTAAAATCTTAGGCCAATCGGTCTACTCAATTAGTGGATCATTAATAAATAATGTAAACTTAATTAAGTGATTATGCAAAAATAATAGAGTGAATCATAAGAGTTTTTTATTACCTATCATTGAATTTCTTATTTGATTCATAAATGAGTAAGACCAATATTGTTTTTAACATTTTTTTACCTATATATTATGAATATGAAATTATTTTACATTATTAATAATTAGAATTTTATTAGCTTTTATATCATTATTGTCTCTAATTCAACCTCTAATTAAATACTAACAAGTTAATAAAACAACATTGGCAACTAATTGTCAATAGGCAAAAGTAACAACAAAAAAAAGGAAAAGAAATGAATATCATCAAAATATATGTTGATCTTAAATTTTCTTTAGTTTTCAAATATTAATTGGTCTTGCTACCATACTATGTTATATAAGACTTATTTAATGGGTCTATTCATCAATTGATAAGATATGATATAGTATCACAGTCATGGTGTCTTAATGGATAATTAGGAGAAGTTAATGAGATCATTTGTTTTCCTAAAATTTATGCTTAATAAATAGTTGTATCATCAAGTCAACCATCTTAAATATTGAATGCAAAAGGCGGTGTCCTCAATCAATATGAATAATTAATGAATGATAATTTCTCAAAAAAAATTAATGAATAATAAATAATGTGAACATGATTCAAATAAAATGGCCTAAAGTTCAACCCCTCAACACATATCACTTTGTTGGTACTGGAGTTTGTTATGTCATTCTCCTTTGAACCATTTACCATATTATTTTTCTTCTTCACACCTTGAATGAATTACCTTTAGCCAAACCTTGTTCTTTCAAGCCTTTCAAGGTACATAGATACTCACCTTGCTTTTTTTATAAATAAAAAAATGGATTTTTATTTGCTTATTTTATCTAAAGGTCTAGGTCAAAACAAGTAACATACTTTGGCAAAAAGAAGTGGCAAAACCATGAATGACAAAAATGGAAAATTACTAAAATTTGAACCCATTCCCACCAATGGTTGTTGGTTGTAGGCTTGATTCCCCAACTTGTTCAGCAACAATGTCACCAACATCATCACCAAGTTTGTGTATGTCAAATGAGCTCAACCAAGATGACAACAACCTCAAATACTTCAGTAGCCCTAAAGCCATTTCCATGGTGCTAGTAGGGTGCTCTCGCTGCCTTATGTATGTGATGGTCAATGAGGATAACCTCAAGTGCCCTAAAATCAAAAGCATTGCTTTGATTCATTTTGTTGATGCCAACAACAATCCCACCATAAAGAAGGGATAGAGCACTAGGCTACCCTGTTTCCATCTCTGCATTCTCTGCTGCAAGTAGGACATGTTAGATTTAAACCAAGAATCTCATTTTTAGAATATTTCTTTTATATTATCCTTTTTTTAATATTTTTTTAAACCCTTTCAATGATCAATGCTCCATGTGCTCCACTTTTTTACCTTTATCTCCTTTAATTAGGAAAGACTACACATAAGAGTTGAATGTAAGTAGTACTTCATGTTAGGGAGGTTATGCTTAATAAATGATTGCATCACTAGGTTGACCATCTTAAATATTAGGCTAGTCATTTTCCTCCATCAATATATATCATCAATAAATAATGTAAACCTGGTTATACAAAATAAAAGAGTGAATGCAAGATGTTTCAATTATCTATCATTGAATTTCTCATTTGATTCATAAATGATTAAGACCAATTATCCCCTGCACCAATTCTCTTTAATGTTTAAAATATACTACATTGACATCTCTTATACATTACACTAACATCTATGTTATCTAAGAAACATATTACATTATACATTCTTATAAGAGTTGTTATAAACATTTAAAAAAAGAGAGAAAAAGATCATGTGCAATCTTAAGAAATCTTAGAAACTGTCAATGTAAAATAAATAATGTGTACCACGACATAATATTTTTTTTACACTATTATTTAATAATAAATTATCACGTATAATAAGTTTATTGAGTTCTATAATAGCTATCTTAAAGTCATAGTAAAAAAGATTTCTCATTGCTCATGATGTAAAAACTTTTAAATCAAAAATACATGCTTATTAAACTCAAGAGAAGTGTCAAAGGGTGTGTGCAAAAAAGTGTATCAAAGAGTGTGTTCCTAACATTTCTATAAACAGAAAGTGCTAGGAACAAACTCTCAAATACACTCCTTCAAACACTTTCTCTCTAATTGATTAAGATTTATTGAAAACTATAAAATGAGGAAAGAGAATAATTAATATGATGTGGGATGCATAAAACTTTGTTATCTTCCATACCTTTCAACCAATAAGAAAGGATGTGTGCAAAAGAGTGTACTCCTAGCATTTCTATAAACTCAATATATTAAATTCCAAAAATAACCATTTGTTAGAGATATTTCCAGGGAAATAGAAGAGAGAGAGAGAGTATAGTTTGCGAATAATACACCATTTAACCCTAACAAGATGCCCAAAAAAAGTATATTGCTTTGCCAGCCTAGTTCAAATATCTATTTGGATAACTCTTAGTAATTCATAATTTTATGATAAGTTTAACATTATTGTATAATATTGTTGTGATATTGTATTTGACAGTGCAATGAATTTGGGGGTGAGATGAGTAACCTTAGTAAATCGAATATATAACATTATTACATCTAATTACTGAAGATTAAGATTTTTTTTTTATGTTAAAAGAAACAAAAAAATGAAATATATATTACATGAAATATTTGAGAAAAAAAAATTGAATTGAATTTGTCATCTTCAAATCGTTTTATAAAATGTTAATAATTCTTCGACTTAATATTTTATTTCAACCCACCCGATAATGTTTTAATTTAAGCACATACAAGATCTATCAAATGAATGACGCAAACATTTAAAAGTTTGACTAGCCTCTTTTGTGTTATTCAAGAGTGTGATTTGATGTTTTCAAAATTCTTGTCAATACCCTAAAATACGTTTATAAACTTCATCTAAACATTATTTCTCATATATTAAAATATTTTCTAAATAAATTTTAAAAATACAATTGTTTATAAATGACACTTTTTTTACACCGTCTGAGACAACTTTT
Source organism: Glycine max (assembly GCF_000004515.6). NCBI lineage: Eukaryota > Viridiplantae > Streptophyta > Magnoliopsida > Fabales > Fabaceae > Glycine > Glycine max. The sequence goes on from NC_016089.4 coordinate 29,676,381, forward strand.
CTCGCATAGACTACTTATCCATAAGCATTTATGTCACAAGACTCAATGCTTAGATTGTTGTACACCACTTGGGATGACTTCTCATGCACAGACAACATATTTCGAGGAGGACTTACCCCTAAGCATTTACGGCACAAAACTCAATGCTTGAAGGACTATACACCGTATGGGATGACTTCTCTCAGTAACAACCAACTTCCTCAAAGAGGATGGTTCTCATTCCTTGGCAACTATAATGACACCTGACTCTTATGACTAAGAAAATAGAACAACCGAAAACATAACACAAGGACGTGGAACAAATTAGAGAAATATCACAATCTAACATGTCAAACACACAACCACGCACCTTGTACCATATACAAGAAAGACAAGATTGAACTTGTACATTGGCGTAACAAAAAGAGACCAATGAGACCATCACATGTAGATGCCATTGTTGAAGAATACCATGTATATATTAAAGTGAACTACATGACTCACCTCAAGTTCACGATTAAACAGAGTTAGGAAGAGACATTGATGATGACTTGAACTAGAGTCCTCTGTCCTCTCTCTCTCTCTCTCTCCCTCCTCTCTAGACATGAACACTTTCCCATTAATACTTTATTTCCTTAATTTCACCTATAAATAATTTTCAACTTCAAATATTCATGAAGCTTAAAAGCATAATACAATTTCCGATTAAAAAAATATTTTTTTGTGCCAACACTTCGTAACAGATTAAGCTATGTTTAGAATTTTATAACGTATAATATCAGGAAAATTTAGAATGACGTGGTAAAATCGTAAAATTCATTACGTTCGAATAGCAGTTCCGATATATTTGGAGAATTTACAGCATCTTTTCCACAGGTTGTGCATATCTCGAACAATTAATCCATGCAATGTTTCGCGGATAAAGGATTTTGAGACAACATGAGTAAGAAACGGTTTCCTAGAGACAAGCAATCGTTGCATATAATAATAAGTGAAACCAAGATTGTACAAAATTTGAACATAAAAATAAAGATTGATGAGACATAAAAATGCGACGTAACTTGTGAGGCCCATTTGATCATTTTTTTTAGAGTTACAGCATCAGAAAAGAGTTGCTAAAGTAATAAATTGTAAAAAGAAGTAATATTTCATAAGAGTTGTATTAAGCTAACTTTGTTGCCATGACATGAAAAAATGCTTTTGAAAAAATGCTATTCAAAAAATGATATTTGCATTAGAGAATGGTTCCAACAAATTCAGGTCGTGAGGTCTCATCACATAAAAAGCGAAACATATGGTTTGAAACTCAGATTGGGCAACTTGGCTTGCACATTGGGATGTTAGAATCACTTAACATCGTTCCTTGAACCGGGGAAGAAAGGGAAACATCATTTTAAAATATGTATATTAGACTCCAAGCATATAGATGGTGTAAAACTCATGTTAAATCATGTGAAGTGTTGTTCTAAATGAATGGGACTAATGTACTAGCCACTAAAAGACTAAATTGTTCTGTTTGCATAACAAAATGTTGCAAGTTAAAGAACTAAACCCTAGGCATGCCCCAGCTAAAAACATATGTACGTGAGCATGCAAAACATCCAAGGCAAATCCATGTGCACCATTAGAGGGAAGAGAAAATGAAAGCTTCTTACCAACCAGTACCGATCTATGGGAGAATGGCGCTGTCAAACTTCATGCTGAACCCCCAAGCCAATACATAATTCCAAGTATGAAATTAAATTATTGACAGCGTTCTACATCTCTACATATTTTCATATCGAAACCTTCAGCAGGCTTGCCTTTGACTTGTTTGTCTGTATATCCAAAAATGGCATGCCTACGAGAGAACTTCAAGAACGCATTGTTCCAATTGTAAACCAACAGCAATTCATGAACTGATCAAGACTAACTCGCCAAGAGTAAGCCACTTTGTAAGCCAAAGGTCATTTCAAAACTGCATTTCAGGCTTGATTTGATCCTTATCTAATGTCAGTATATTCAGGGAATGCTGTACAATCATCAAGGTCTGAGATTAAACCAGCAACATAATCATGTGGGATCATTCCAACACTCTCCATTTCCAATGAACTTTCCCCATTCAAGTCAAAGGAGAAAATGCTACCCATACTATCAATTCCAACTTCATCAGTAGTTAATGAAGTGAGATCAATTCTCAGATCTTTGAGTGATGGCATTGACTGGAATTTAGAATCAGCCTGATGGTGATGCATTTCACTAGGATCCATTGAAGCTTTTTTGGACTTTGACCTAGAAGGCTTAGAAGAGTCGGACATGGAAGACTTCTGCTTTCCGGAGGATTGTATCCTGGATCCAGCTCGAGACCTTGCATCGTTGGTTGGGAATGCAGATGATGCCCATCCAGAGCTGTCTTCTTCACAAACTCTTGCTGCCTCCCTGAGGGGTGGGGTAAAAAGGAGAAAACATCATAAGCAGCTTTCCAACAGTAACCAAGAAAAAAATGTTCGTAGACTACCAAGTAAGGACTTAGGGAAAGAAACTTTGGCATTTATTGACAGTTTGATTGAAACAGTTATATCAATACTTTAAAATGCTACTTTGTTGTGTGAAAAGAACAATGGCCAACAAAATGCAATGACAGGGATTTATTTGTTGTAAACAGAATTCCCAAGAGAGTAAACTATGACCAAAATTCAACAAGGCATGATATAAAAAGAGCAAATACTTTATTTGATCAATAGGGAGAATTCCCCCTATTTCAAAACTTGGTGTTGTTTCTTGATCTGGGTTCTTGCCCCCTTATTTCAGCGCATACAAAAATAAATACCTGAAATTTCATTCACAAATCAAACCATGAACAAAAACCTATATTCAGCCATACCTGAAACGATTCTCAGCAATGAACAAACCAACTTTAAGATCATCTTCTCCTGTTTGCTTATTTAAAGATGGTGTTGGTTCAGTCCCAATTATTGATAAATTTATAACAGATGGAAATGAAGATAGGACGTCGCTATCCTCTTTTGTGAACTCCAGTGTTATATCCAGCTGATCTGCACTTACTGGCATGTCTTCACCTTGGTTAGAGAGAATGACTTTGTCATTCACTTGCCTAGTTGTGATATCATCAAGTGCAGCTGCTACTAACTTCTTGCTCTGGGCTAAATTTGTAAATGTCATCCTTTTAGAGGATTTCTTCAAGGAATTTTGTGAAGGCTGGCCAATGGAAGTATAGAAACTCTGATCGAAATAGAGACCATTGCAGGTGGGTAATGGATTTCGCCTGCGGTCAACATGTGATGCCACCTTCCAGACAGATGAAAGCAATGCAAAAAAATGCTTCTGCAGCAGTAACTCCCTATTTACCTGCTCAGAAGCAACATCTAACAGCATCCGAATGTTATCCTGCCAAAAGAGATTAGATATGAGGGGAAACAAAGGTTTCTCTATTGCAATTATCAATTTTGGGATGACTAGTGCCTAATAGGAATGGTCAAATATTTTCTAAATCATAAACGGTAAATAGAAGCTGCAATCCACTCTAAATGAAATGAAATTGTATAGATGAGCACAACCTCATGCAAAGAAATAACATTGAGGAGATAAAATAGACATGTTAAAACTTAACATTGCTGGTCTAACCTCTGTAACTTTAAGAAGAGCCTTTCCAGAGCCTGGACTGTTGATCTTCTCATGATTTGCATTGTCCAGTGACAGCAAGACATACTTTTGGAATAGTTCTCCGAACCTCTCACAGCAATGGACAGGATGACGATATCTTCCCCTGTATGACCCACCACCACTCATGCCATAAAGCGTTTCACTAACCAAACTCCAGTTAGGACCATATTCATGAACAACAGCACATAATATTGCATCCTCCTGAGGCAGCCAAAAATCAGCTGGTGGAATACAATCTTTGGACCAATGATGTCCCTTTTTCAATTTTTCCGGTTTTATCATCCAGACCCGTTTTACAGGCATAGGAGTGATGGATATTTTTCCTCCTATCTTACTCCTGCTTGCTGTTTTCTGTTCTAAATCAACCAGACTTTCACAAGTCTTTGATTCTGCATGTTCATCCTGCACAACTAATGAGTTGGATTCTAAATCGGAAGCATAAATGTCAGGAGGATCCCTCTTGGACTTTTTAGACTTCTTAAGTCTCTTTTCTTCTTCACCATCAGTAGTTAATTTAGACTTCTTACGTTTTTTCTGCTTGGTTGAATTTGGAGACAGAAAATCTACACCAGTGACATCCTCATCATCTATGTTCATAGGCTCTGCTTGTGACTCTTCTTTGACAGGTCTCAAGCCAGAGGTTAAAGATCCTTTCTTTAGAGATTTGAACTTTGCCTTCTTGGGTTTCTTTTTAGATTTGGGCTTCGAATCCCCTGGTGTTTGAGTCCTGCAGAAAAGAAACAAAAGATATAGTACTCCCAGGTATTTACTTATTTAGCATTTTACCTTATTTCAATGCAAAACTTTCCATGTATTTCAAACTCTTACTAGTTAAAGCTGTAGAAGAAACAATCAAAGCAAAGCAGATTTCCTAAGCAAGGATTAATACCAAAATCCCAACCACCACAGAAAAAGTAGTTTGTACCATAGTAGTTAATAGCGGATTGCTGCACGGAGCGGCCACCATGAAAAAACACCATAGCAGATAGCGGGATGGCCACTATTTTAACATTATAGCAGAACAATATTAAAATTTATAATAAATATAATGCTATTAAGTTTGTCATATATTAATTAAATAGTATTTGAAAAATAATAACAGCTTTTAAAATTTTAATAATAGATATAAAAGATATTTTTGGAAAGCTGCCTAAACTGCGGTCGCCCCTAGTCTGTATTAGTTGTGGCCACTTTGAAGGCTGCATTAATTGCAGCCTCAAGAGTGGTGGTTTAGTCTCACATCAACTAGAGATATGGCTTAAATATAGCTTACAAAGCTTAGGCAGTTCTCACCTTACAAGCTAGTTTTGTGGGGTTGAGTTAGGCTCTAAGTCAAAATTCTAAGATGGCATCAGAGCTCATCTTAGGTCCATTGTTGGGCCATTAGCATTTTCCACGCTCCAAGCCAGTAGCCCTGAGCATGAAGGAGTGTTGGAAAGCTGCCTAAATTACGGTCAACCCCTAGCCTATCTTAATTGGGGTCTCTTTAGGGGCTGCCATAATTGCAGCCTCAAGGGAGGTAGATTAGTACCACATCAACTAGAGATATGGCTTAAATATAACTTATATAGCTTAGGCAGTCCGCACCTTACAAGCCAAACCAGTTTGTGCGGTTGAGTTAGGCCGTAAACCCAAATTCTAAGAGGCCAGCAAAGTTTAGAAGGAGAAGCACCCCTTAATTTCAATAAGGAGTGCAGAGGAGACAAAAAAGGCTGTATTAAAACATTGAGGGTAATGGTAAGGTTTCCATACTACTGGACTCCTATGGTTCACCCTGTATACAAATAGCAATTAAATATTTTATACAAGAAACTAAACAATACTTGATAAGTTCTATTATTAAAATTGATCATATGCTCTAGCTTTCTTTTATTAAATTAAACCTGAAATTTTTAAATATCTTAATTAAAAAAAATTATTTTGGTTTCTAAAATATCTTGATTAGAAAATATCTTTATTTAAATTTTGATTTGAAAATAAACCTGATTATAGTGCATCTAAATTTGAATTTTGATTTTGATATTCTAAATTTTGACTACCAGAGATATGAAAGTCTTGTATGAATGAGAGTCCAGTGACGGCTGAAACAGCGATGTTAAAACTGACGGTCCAAGTCCAAACACGATTGTATTGTCTTGGAACTAAGACAATATTTACTAAACTAAAACAAGAAGAAACAGTACGGTGTCATTTAAAGCTAGGGGTTGTGAATGGCCATCTCTCTTCTCTGAAACACTAGCAGCAAGTGCAGCCATGAAAGCGGCACAGTGAACAGAAGCTGTAGATCTTTAGTGTGGTGTGATTTCCTCGCTCCAGCTTCAATTTTCTGCGATTTTGGCCGCGAAAAGCGCCGCTCCAGCCACAACAACCAGGTGCAACGCGATGACACTTGGAGGAGCGGCAGGGTGCCACAACATAATGCACCGATGCAATAGCATTGCTATTGTGCACGATTAACTACTATGGTTTGTAGAAGAATATTACAGTTAAAAAGGAAAATGATGGGAAGGAGATGAAGAAAGTTCAGTGCTGGCCTACTTTTTAGAATCACAAGTTTCCTCGGCTTCTTTCTGTCTAGCTTCATATTCGAGTTCCTCCATTAACTACAAGAACAAAAAAAGCAAACATTAATAATCATTCCAAAAAGGAGAAAAAAATAAAAATAAATTCATCCAACACACCTGATGTTGAGCCAAGGCCTCTACATGCTGTCGATATGCCGTAGTTGCATAATCAGCATCCCAGCCTATAATGTAGACCAAGAAAGTGTTCATTCTCACAATTATGTCATGCATACAAACTAAACATCTTTGTAAGTCAATATTTGGAACAACCATCTGATGAACAAGTCAATAAATATACCAAACACTGCAAGCAATGAAAATCATACATAAATCAATGAAAAAGGATAACCATATGCCAGAATAACTATCACACAATTATAAATGGTTTCAGGTGTAATTAACATATGAAGGAACACGAACTACAAGTTATTTTATAGCACTTTTATAATTTCTCAGACCTACTAAACTATGCTAGAGACAAGTTATTTGGATAGTCATGGTTAATCACACTTTCATGAGGTCTAATATAACGACAACAACTTTAACATTTATGAACATGAATAACAACAATTTAAAATGTTATGAAGCAAAGGGAGCAATGTGGTGCATACTTTCATATACAAGAGGTTCCTCATCTTCATCAATTTCGGCTTCCATCTCCTCCTTGTACTTTTCAATGCGATCCAACTCCCATTCTGTGTCCTCAATCCTGACTTCAGATTCCAAGGCTGTTTTATCTATAATTGGATCCCACAGTTCCATAAAACGAATGGCATATCGATCAATAGGGCGTAGCTCATTCTCAAATGCTGAGATAGCTTGTCCAGCTGCAGCTGCAGCTGCAGCCATCTGTTTGACTTCAGCCAGCATGTCAGGATCATCTTCTTTGCCAGCAACAGAGTGTGGCGGTCTATCTTCCTTATGATCACTTCCATTTAACATTAACGCATTCTCTTTATTTAAATTCAAAACAGATTCACCTAATTCTGCAGTCTCATCATCCTCATTTACATATTCATCGTCTTCAAATCTCCCAATGACTTCTTCTGTAAACTCCTGATTGTCCACAGCCTCTTCCAGTTCAACTTTCTTCAAAGCCATATAATCTGCTTCATCTTCTACACATTTTAATGCAGCCTCAACATCTGCATTAGTTACAGAAACTTCCCCATTGTTCTGGTTTTTCTCCTTCGGCATATTTTTTATTGAAAGTGTTCTATGACCTGAAAATAGTTCCATAGGATCAAGCTTCTTGAAGAACTCAGTATTATAACCCCCACTTTGTATAACTAGATTATCAAGTGCACGCTTCTGATTTGCTTTTTTCAAAATATTCTCCTCAATGGTGCTTTCACTAATCAATCTATAGATACGAACTTCGCGTGTCTGACCAATTCTGTGGCACCGATCTTGTGCCTGTTGATCCATAGCAGGATTCCAGTCACTATCATAAAAAATAACTGTGTCAGCTCCAACTAAATTGATACCAACACCCCCACTACGAGTTGACAAGATGAAAAGAAAATATTTGGGGTTGGTGTTAAAGCGCTGCATTAAGGTCTGTCTCTCCTCCGGTTGGGTTGATCCATCTAAGCGCATGTATGTATACCCATACAAATTAATGAATGCCTCTAATATGTCAAGCATCTTTGTCATCTGGGTGAATATCAAAGCTCGGTGACCTTCTGATTTTAATCTCCTCAACAAAATTGCTAGTTCTTGCAGTTTCCCACAGTCAAATTGTATAAGACGCCTGTCAGGGAAATACACTTGCCGGCGGACAATTGCAGGCCTGATTGGTGACAGCAGCGGTAACAGAACTTCAGAGCATTTCTGCTTGTAAGATGGGTGCAGAAACACACTAGTCTCACTTGTACTGCACCAACATACAGGAGAGGGTGCCCGTGCAGCTGGAATTGCAAACATGAAGCTTTCAACCACATCAGTCATCTTCTGAAATCGTTCAACCGGGGAGAGAACAATGTCAGCTAGCTTTGATGAGTACAAGTATGAAACAGGGTTTGCTTTCACCTGATGAATATCATTTACAGGATGTCTTAAGGCAACAAGATCCCTTAGAGTTGTCGAGTAGATGGGTCTTTTTTTACATCTCAAGGAGTTCCACCATGCAATAGCTGCTGCATGTTCCTTCGTCTGTTTTAGCCTCTCTTCCCAGATCGCCCATTGGATCTCTTCAAAAATGTTTGTTCCTTGCAACTTTTTTTGACATTTATGTGGCCTAATTACTTCTAGTTCGGCCATATCAGTACGTTCCATGATTAAAGTCACAGGGGTCTCAATAGTTTGTACTTCATCACTTTCCCAAGCAGCCATGCTATAGTCAAGATGAGTGAATAAAAGACCCAAACCTCTTAGGTCCACCGTTGAAAAGGGACTAGGCAAAAGCATGGAGCAAACAGAAGAACTTAACTGAATATCAATACCACGCATATCAAAAGAACTGACAATAGGACGACCCTCAAATAGATCAGGATGATTGCAAACCTTACGAAGTTGCATGATAATACTAATCATCCCAAAAAAATTGGCACTTGCAAGTGTGGCTTGGGTCTCTGAACTAGCAATGAAATCTTCATACAGATTCCGCTGCCTCTTTGATAGTCTACAATATATGACATGTTCATGCTTCATTGGAAGTTGCTTCTCCACATCTCGCTTAAGTCGACGAAGTAAGAATGGACGAAGTACATTATGAAGGCGATCAACAACCTCCTTATTAACTTTTTCTTCACCCTCTACCATCCCTGATATAGGATTACTAAACCAATCCTTAAACTCTTGATGCGACTGGAAAACATGGGGCATTAAGAAATGCATGAGAGACCACAGTTCCATGAGATCATTCTGTAGTGGCGTACCAGTCAAGAGAATCCGTCGTTTTGAATTGAAATTCAAGAGTGTCTGCCACCTTTGTGACTTCCAGTTTTTAATGAGATGAGCTTCATCTAAGATCAAGTATTTCCACTTTTTGCGCTTGAAAACTTTGGAGTCCTGAATAACTAATCTATAAGTTGTTATGCATACATGAAAGGAGTTAGGTTTTAACCATCCTTGCCTTTTAAGTTTTCGCTCCTTTGCACTTCCAAAATAAGTCAAAATTTTAAAGGCAGGACACCATTTCAGAAATTCAGTCTCCCAGTTAAGCATTACACTAGTTGGTACAACAATTAAATGTGGGCCCCAAATCCCTTTATCACAAGCAAGATGTGCAAGCAAAGAAATAGTCATAATTGTTTTTCCAAGCCCCATTTCATCTGCCAAAATTCCATTCAGTCTTTTTTCATACATCGTGACAAGCCAATCCAATCCAATATGTTGATACTCACGAAGAGAGTACTTGAGAAGAAAAGGGAACTTTGTACGCACACTAGTTGTGGAGAAGGTGTTTCCAGTGGGTTGTGCTGATCTTGCAGCAGCTGCTGCATCAGCAATTATATCCTCACTTTCTCTTTTTTCTAAATTTTCATGAGGTGATTCCCACTGTTCTTCCTGGGACTGTATGGCAGCCAGGTGCTCACCAGACTTGATATCTTCATCCATAGGAATGGCAGGATCCTTCTGCCCAGCATCCTCATGGACTGGAGAATCCGAATTGTTCTCTGATAAAGCAGAAGCATAATCAGATTCATATTCCCCATCTTCATCGTCACTTGGGTCCTAACAAACAAAAGGGGGAGGGAGAGGGGAAAAAAATCAAACTTTTTAGTACCAATGTATCAAGCCATAAGTAACAACTAGAGGTGAAAACCGCTTACCCTTTTATATCTTGCAAGCAATTCCTCAACAGGCATGACACTCTCCTTTTGTAACAATGCAATCTAAAAATAACAGTTTTGTCATGACGAGTAACATAACAGTATGTATGTATGTATGTATGTGTATATATATGTATAAACCAAGCAGACTGGATCAACGTTTATGGTAAAAAATTCCAAAATTCTATATATTAGTATTCAGAAATAATTTGGGAGAAAGATAGGCTGATTAGCTCTTAACCTCGTCCTTGGGATCAATTGCATCAACTCTTTCCAGTTGTTCCTCCTCAGATAAGGTTGTTTCATCATCCTGATCATTTTAAAGAAGTCAAAAAAAAAAATGGCAGGCAAACAACACCCAAGAAGTGAAAACAAGTAAATAAGCAAAACCTTCAAAATAGTTTTACAATTGATTCAACCAACAATTCCAAAAACTTCTGTAATATAAAATCCAATCCAATACAGTTATGTCCAACAAATTATTGACTTCAAAAATGCTTTGATTATTATGGAAGGATACTAGAGTTCTGACTAGCAAAACCTTATGATATACTACATTTTGGATTTGGAAACCTATACAGCAAGGTTTGGTCTACCAGCAGATCACTTCATATCTAATCATTCAACTTCTAGCTAAACCGCACTTCTCTCCGTGAGCAAAGGCTTGATACATAAATTGCACATGCTAACAGAAACTATAACACACACAACGGGAAAAAAATCCCTCCATAGAGCTTAAGCCAGCAATCAGCACTAAACTGAAAATTTTATATTCGATGTTTGACCATTTTATCATGAGGTTCAATCTGAAAATTGCAACGAAGTTAAGCTGGGCATTTGCACCGACCGCACTTTAGCAAAAGAAAATGTGCATCAGAACTAGTAATTAGGATAACTGCAAAGACAAATCAGCTATTTGGCTAGGGAATAGCACTTGATTACTAGCCCAGAGACGTTGCTGAGGTAGTGGGGTCCACAACAATTAGGAAGCATCTCCAAGATTATCAGTCAACCAATATAAACTAATTGATAATTTATATGCACCAAAGGAGCCTCGTTTATGATTTCTATAGTAACAGCATTGGCTATACTTTATCACCCATTTAGCACTTCAAAGATTATTTGTGCAACCATCTTCAAATGCACCCTATTTTAATTTACATGCAAGTTTTTTTTTTTCATTTATGTTGTTAGGGGAACAGAACAAGTAGATGCCAGTAGCCTACCATTCACAATTTCATACAATATGTCAATGTCACACCATGGGGAAAGCAGAGTATACATCTGAAAGAACAAAAATATTGTGGTTGCTTTGCAAACTTTAAGAACATTTTAGACATGCAACATCTGCCACAGATATAATATAGGGACCAAATACACAACTGGCATGGAGAAAACATAAAAACATAAACTACCAGCCACACCTGCCTCATTGATGATCAAAACCAATTGAAACAAACTAAAAAAAATGGGAATTATAGTAATTATATCCTCAAACATAATATTACCTTATCTTCTATGCCAAGCAAAAAGTCACCATCTTCCTGACAATATTCCAGAGCAGATGTCAGGAACACAGCAAAAGGAATTAACAGTTGAACATTTGTTGGACAAAAAAGGTGCAATCAAGGAAAAAGCATAAAGAGTGTTTATCCCAAAAAGCATAACAGTCGAACATTTGTTGGTAGATTCCAGAGCTCTTGTGTGTCCTCTCCAGGTCTCCCCTTAATATTATCCCAAGAGTTTTATTTGTCATAAGTTCCCTCTGTTTCAATAATATTGTCCTATTAGCTAACTCAATTTGAGAGATTGACAGAATACTTTGATGAGCTACAAATCCTGATAAGTTGATGTTGGTGGAAAAAATAAATACGTCCAACAGATTAGAACAAACATATTTTGTTTAAAGACTCAAAATCCAATCTCTATGACTTTGTTCAATCTCTCCCTACTGCAACTTACAGATAAGAGACCTACTTCTAACACCACTTGCTTATCACCCCTCTCTCCCTCATGGATGTCGCATTGTCCACCAAAACTACCTAATTCATAACTTAGACATCACCAATTCTACAATCTTACACAAAGACTATAATTAAGCTGAATCATACAAATTAGGATGAAGATGAACAGTAACCTGCTCATAGCCATATCCAACTGGGGGCACCTGATCAAGCTAGTTCTCCAGTGATTTGTATTATTCCATGCTAGACTTTCAGCATATATTAATATATTATATCATTTATGTTTGTTGCATGCGAAACCACGGATCACTATCAGATATCCACCATCACGAGCACATGGTTGTATCTTTCCCAACCATGTCAAGGTTATTCAGATTGCTAATGAATCATTACCTCAAAGGCCCAAACAAAGTCTGCTAGCATCTAAACTCTAGATTCAAACCCAGGACATGGACTTGATATTTCTAAATCAAATTTTCAGAACTACAAATCTACTAGTTTGAGGGTTAGGTCAGTTTCCAAAGACGACGAATCATGGATTCATTCTATGGTAAATTAGCATTAAAAATGAACAATTTTTATGCTTTTCTGACAACAGTGAAAAAGTTTATCTACACTTATTGTTTAATGGTGCCCAAAGGACTAAAGGAGTATTTTATATTTAGATGAACATCTTCATTTTGGAAAGTCATTGTTTTTTCCAAAAATCGTGGAGTTGCAGGAGAGTGAAGGGAGAAGATGGAGAGAAAGAGGAGATGAAGTGAACATATAGTAAGTCATCAAACAAGTGCACTCTTACATTGTCTGATGGATAATTCTGCATCATAATTGCTGCGTCACTTATAAAGATGTGTCACATATAAGCCAGATCTGTGGATCCCTTACTGTATGGGTAATTAATTATTATAATGGATACATGTTTGTCTAAAAAAACTTAAGAGCATTATCACCTCTTCATCAGTAAAATCATATGAAAAATCTTCATTCGCTGTCTCACTGGGAACCTCTTTTAGATTTTCAGATTGACCATTCTCACATTGAGATAAATTGTTTGTTGGTGTAGCAACATCACCATTACTTTCATCCTGTTATTAGAAAAAATATGCATTACACAAAGTCCTTAACTCACTCTGCTATTTAAAGTGGTAAAACTAAACACGTACAACTTACACAACGTCGACCAGAGACTATGCTGGAGTTGCTTGTGCCAATTTTGCTTACAGATAAAAGATCATCTCCGTTTTCTGCAATATATTACAATGTTCCATGTCAGAAACAAGTATACAAAACAAAAGGCGCGCACACCTGATGCTAGTCCTTTCTTACCATCACCAGCTCTAACTATTTTCCCACCATCTTCACTATGCTCTGGACTACTTTCTTTCATTACAGATTCTCCTGATTGTAAAATAAACAGTGGCATAAATGCTCCAATGGTTCATTAAGGCAATCACAAATTCACAATAGATGTATTAAGGTAAAGCTTATGAGAAATTGGCTTCCCTTGATGAGAAATTGAGAATAACTCAGAATTCCAGAAAACAAAAAAGAGGATGGTTGGTATAACAAAACTGCCTCTCTCTACCTCTCTCTTTTAATCCAAAAAAATATTAATAAATAAATCTCACCTTTATCCCCAGCATAACGTTTAAGTAACTCCTCAATTGGAAGATCCATTTCATCACGCAAAGCGGCCAATTCCTCTTGCCTTTCTTCTTTAGTTATAAGAGCCTCATCTTGCTCAATTGTTCGCTCATCATCCTCCTGGAAACAGTACCATCATTAACATAAGTCCATATATGAATTTGGACCAGTCTTCACCCATTAAAACACAAGAAGAAATAATCAGGTAAAAAACAGAGTTGTTCGACATTCAAATGAAACTCACTATTCAGAAAACTTCAGCAATCCACATGGATAAATTAACAATGTCACAAGTCACAACAAGGAAATGCAGAATGTATATTTTTTTAAAAGAGAAAATCTTCAGTATGCACATGAATAAGTCAACAATGTGGCAATTAGAAAGTACAAAAAGCATATTATATAGTGCTTTTTAAAAAGAAACAAAAGAACATAGTAATATAGGAATATAACACTTCTTTAATTTTTATAGGTGTTTTAACAAAGAAAATGAAACAGCACCTGAGCTAGTGGAACCTCATATCTCCACACTATCCCAAAGTTACATTTTTCAGCAAAACAACTACCAAGCAGATTGTTTCTTCTATTACTTACCCAGAAAGACAAAACACACTTAATTCTCCTTATCATGCAGCAGAATTCTTGTAGTACTTTTTTTTTTGAAAATATGGACTTCGGTCAATCAAACAATGTGCAGATTAACAAAACCAGTTTTATTAATTCACATGCAGAGTGCAAGGGGCACCAATAGGGAACCAGAATGTCCTCCAATATATTCCATAATAATAATGAAAGCATGAACTTGATCTTAAATAAATATTAAAAAGTAGAAACTCAACCTTCACCTAGGCTTTTGGAAGTAACAAGTTGCCTTCACAGACAACATGCCCAAATCTTAAGACTCTGAGTTTTATGATTGTGTGGCAATAATTAAAAGAATAATATTTAAAAAAATTACCGATTCATCATCATATTGTACATCATATTCTTCATCATTGTCAGCTGCATCTGATTGATACTCTACTACAATTGGATTTAGTAAGTTAGAAAAAGAAGTGATTTCCATTTATAAATTCAAAGAAACATCTCTCTATCTAGTACCTACCAACATCAGCTTCCTTAGGTTCATTAATAACATCATGTACATCTTTGCATTGAATACTCATGTGGTGCTCTGCAGAATTATTCTCTGCTGATTTATAAGGATCTACAAGATTTTCAGCCAACATTGTTGAGTACCTAACAATGTATAAAAGATAAGGTCAACAAAGTCAAGTGGCTGCCAGTTTCCACGAAAGATAAGTGGGAAAAAAATAAAAGGGAATCTACCTCTCGGTTTGCCCTAATAGAAACTCAAGCTGTTTGTCAAGTGCCTTTTTCTTCTTCTCATCGAGTTCCATTTGATGTTTGTAAAGAACCTGGCACAATAATAGATTATGAAATGAAGGTCATCAAATGAAAATTACAAAAACTATACTAGCAAACAAATCAATTTTGTAAAAATATATTACCAGTTTTTCTATTTTTGTCCAGAATTTCTTAACATCCTTAGAAATATTAAGTGCAACCTTTCTTAACCGCTGCTCCTCTTCCTGTACAAGATACAGCTTTCATCACACAACATTACAGTGGGGAATAAAACAAGCATACAATCAATGAATTATGCTTTCAGTAACTTATAATAATACAATCAAAACATTGGTAACTGTGGCAGGTTATCAGTGCTTTCATTTATAGAAGAGAGATCAGCACCTTCATCTTCTTTTCACCTCTTGTAGCCTGATCTAACATGCCTTTGCTGGCTCTTAAAGCTACTTTTTTTGCCTGAGCTAATTTCCATTTCCTCTCTGACTCAAAATCCTGCAAAACAAAGAACAGCAAGCAAAATCTACAAAATAAAGTATTGCAACATTGAATATTACAGATTTTGAGGGTGAAACTAGTGGATACCTTTGATAACCAGACCATCTCTTCTAAGACATGGTCCCAATGAGTTTTGGGTCGCCGAGGCTCCCTTGGAGCTTCAAGAGCCTGACACAGCAAAAAGTCAAACTTAGAAAGAAAATGGAAGAGAAAAATATTTTTTGCAAAATAAGCAATTAAAAAAATTCTCATTGGACGATTTCCTTTTTCCTCTTTCAGGTTGTTCTAGGAGGATTTCTTATCCTCTTCTAGTCTTCTTTCACAAAACTCTACTTTTCTCTAAATGAATTACAGATTTAACCCCTAAAAATGTAAATGTTCTTTCCAATTTTCAAACCTAGCATTTGGTGAGGATTTCCATTAAGGACAGGAAAAATCCTGTTTTAAACTCAAAAAAATCCAGGAGACGGAAATAAACAAGTTAACTTCCAGTAGTCCCCAAATTTAACCAAAATTTAAAATAATTTGAGAATTAGTAACATGATTTTAAAATCTTACTTTAAATAAAATATCATTTGGCTAATGTCCAAAACAATTTTTTTAATACCAATAGAGGAAAAGATTATGCACTTGGCTAATGTTATTTGGTCATGGGATAAGACTGATAGAGAAACCAATGATAAAAGTGAATCAAATGGAAGATAGTCCAATAAGAGAAGTAAAGGAACCTAAGTTAATTTTAGGACAAACCATTAAAGAAAGACCTTGCTCTAAATGATTTTACTGAAAACTTTGTTTTAGATAGATCTCAATTCTCAATGATGTTGACTAATCCATGTAGTTTGTACCCAACACTACCAAAATACAATACAACTGACACACAAACTAGTTGTTCCTTTTGTTACAAATTAACATGGAAACTCATGTTCACTAGAATAAGAGACAAATGAGTCATTACAGGAAGGATCAAAGACGACATATGTTCATACTTCATAAGTCATAATTGAACAACAGCCTGTAAGGCTCATGTTATAATTAATTTCATCACACAGTATCCACTTTATAATGTGTTTCACATTTACATGTGAAAAGAAAAATGGCAGCATCAAATTAACTTTGCCTTGTCTCACTTTTTTCTGGTGAATTATGAATAGGAAAGAAATGAAGATGGGGCCAACTGAATATAGTAATAATGATTTGCTAATTGTGCAGTGAGAAGAAACATCAGCTTTTCACTTCCAAGGTTTGTCTTATGCAATGCAGTAACAAATGGATTTTCTTCTCTCTTCTAAAATCCTGATAAGTAAATTCCCTAACTAACTTCAACTTTGCTCATCCAAACCAAGTGCAGTGTATGTCTGTGACATGCAACCAACCTTTTTCCCAGCACACAATCATATTTTCAAAAAGAACAATAACCTTTTAGCCAATTTATTTGCAGACTAATTCAACAAGAAAAAAATAAAAAACCCTTTTTTTCTTTAATAGTCTCAAAACATCAATAAAAATAAAAGTGTATTGATTTCAAAACAGAGGGCGAGCTCTGTTGCAACAGTAGAGTTGCGCCTTGGTGACTAGTTAGTCATGGATTCGAATCCGGAAACAACCTCTTTGCATATGGAAGGATAAGGATACATACAATGACACTCCACCATACCATCATATAGCAAGGACCCCTTCTAGCATGAGGATACATTAGTTTATTGATTTCGAAACTATAAAAATATGCAGGCAACAACTTTTCATTTAAGAGGGTAGAATTTCCATTTCTTTAATAAATCAGTTTTAATTTCTTAAGCCTAGCCTGAGTGTGTAGGAGGCATATCAAGAGCATGGGAGCTAAAAGGAGCTAATCTTAATCATACAAACATGGATTATCGAGATTGGTTTCACTTAAAACCAATCTTAACCATACGTGTAATGTTAAACAGTCTAGGTTAATTCTCACGCTCTCACTTGATACACTCTCTATGTATATCCATAATAGGGACAGGGACATTGTCTTTCCATACCAAAGCAGGGGTTTGTTATCCATAAAGCCAAGGATCAATCTCCAGCAACCTATATTGAAGTGTAGCTAACTTAATTTTCTTCACCATACCTCTACTTTTTTACTCTTTTTATCTTCTTTTTTTTGTATTAGCCAATTCCAATTCACGATCATCACAAGTGTCATTTCAGTTAATTTTACTCGATTCAAATTCTAAGTTCACCAGAGAAATAAATAACCATCAATATGGCAGCTAGTTTTCCCGAATCTGAGTTCCTTTTTTTATTTTTTTACACACCAAAAACAAAACAAATCGTTCAAAGGACAAAAAAAAAAAAAGTCAAGCCTCACAAGAAGAGGAACACTGGGTAGAACTTCAACTCTGTCAATAAATCCGTTTTTTTTTAATTTCCCAACCAGTAACTAGAGTTTCATTCAACACCACAATTAACACACACACAAAAGAGTGAAACGCTAAAAACGACGCCGAAGAAGACGAAACCCCAGCTAACCTTCTGGCGTTTGGCTCTGCTCTCGTGATCAATCCTCGACCTGGGACCTTTGGACGCCATCGCGGTAGCCAGAAACTCACGCGGCGAACATACCTGTTCCGCGGCGCCAAAAAACCGTTAAATCTCGCGGCGATAACCGGAGGCAATGCAGGGCAAAACGATAAGCGCGTTGCTAGGAAGGAAAGGAACCGTACCTTATCGAGCGAGAAGTTGAGGAAATCGTTGGAGTTCGCAGCGGATGAGACGAATAGGGGCCGAGAAGAAGAGAGTGTCGGTGGAGAAGAAGAATGAGAATGAGAATGAGAAGAAGAAAAAAAAAAAGGTGTGATGTGTGTAACTATGGAAAAACCTAACGCAGAGAGAGGAAGGAAGGAAGGAAGGAGGAAGAAGAAGAAGAAAGAAGGGAGGAGAAGACGAGAGAAGAAATTACAAGAAGCCACGCACGCACGCACACGCACGCGAGGCGAGATGGACAGCGTAGCTTCTTTCTTCACACCTGACTTGGCTAAAACGCAGCGTTTTGTTTGCGCTATTTTTCTATGCTTTCTCGGCCCATAACAGAACCCCGAGGGCACACTCTTTAGTCTTTTTCTATTTTCCTTTTTTTCTCCCTGCTTTATGGTTTTCCTTTTCTTTTGGGACTAGTTATTTCGATTAACCAAACTTTAAAGGTTGATGTTCATGTGAATTTGAAACCCTGTGTATTTATTGGTTATTTGATTTAGGGACTTTAAAGATTGATGTTTATGCGAATTTAAAACTTGTGCATACGCATAGATCACTTGATTAAGGAAACTTGATGTTCATGCAAAACAATTGTTTCAGATGACAAAATTAACAAACTATATTAAGATGAATCTCATAAGGCTCAAACATAATAATAAAATAAATGTTTAAAACTAAAAGAGTTAAAAAGTAAAAAAAAAAGTGTAATTAAATTGAGAATTGAAATTTCAAATAAGAAATAATTTTTTATAAATATATGACAGCATTTCAATTATAATATAAATTACTCCATATTTACATTATAACAATTGTTAATTTACACTTAAACACTTGAATTTCAAACACCTCAACAATGACCACACTATTTCCTCTAATTACCTGCAATAAGAGAGAAAAATTATCAATTTCAAATCCATGTTCATGTTCTATTAACTGCGTTGTCTTAACAACTTAAATTTAAAAGACAATGCAAAAGAATAGGTCTCACCACCATTCCTATGTGATTTTTCTCATTGTCATTCACTTCACCACCAAAAAAAATTTAAGTGAAAAATGAGAGAAACGCTAATGTCTTGAAATCTCATGAAAAAACATGAAACAAACAATAATAACTAAATAATAATGATAACACATAATAATAATAATAATAATAATAATAATAATAATAATAATAATAATAATAATAAAATAAATTAATTAATTAATTAAATACAAAAAGAGAAAGTAAGGAAAATTTCTACTTTTCATTGCACTACCGACGTGATTTGTCTCCCGTATGAATCTCAGCATTAAAGTTGGTAGATTATTTTCAATTACAATAAATAAGAAATTCCGAGTATAATTTGTTTTCACTCATAAATAAAGAGAAATAACTAAAATACACAGAAAATCAGAAATATATTATGTACATAAAAATGCAAGAAGCAATCAGCAAGATAAAAATAGAAACATTATTAATTAACTGAAAAAGAAAAAGGCGATTTAAAAAATAAAACATCAAAAAGGATATATAATAAGTTGAAAAGTTAATAAGATAAAAAATAAACATACTTGTTAAAGTTAAATCAACAACACATAATAATAATAATAATAATAATAACAACAAAATAAATTAATTAATTAATTAAATACAAAAGGAGAAAGTAAGGAAAATTTGTAATTTTCATTGCACTACCGATGTGATTTGTCTCCCATGTGAATCTCAGCATTAAAGTTGATAAAGTATTTTCAATTACAATAAATAAGAAATTCAGAATATAATTTGTTTTCACCCATAAATATAAAGAGAAATAACTAAAATACACAGAAAATCAAAAATATATTATGTAAATAAAAATGCAAGAAGCAATCAGCAAGATAAAAATAGAAACATTATTAATTAACTGAAAAAGAAAAAGGTGACTAACCCTTTATTCTTTTTATATAAAAATTTTCAAACCCCACCAGAAAAAGAAAAACTACTTGACATATCCTATTTTATACATCCAGTTTACCAAAACATGGGTTTTCAATTTAATTATAACTCATTAAGTATCGTAATCAAGTGACACAGACACCCTCTTAATGATTTCATTTCCATTCGGAAAAGAGAAAACTACATTGCAATATGAAACTCTCTTTCACTCTCACAGGTCAAACTAACTTATATATGATCAATACAACATATATTGTAAAATAGCAATTATATATAATATTTTGTTTATTTCTTATTTCGTTGTTCTTACTACTACACCCTTCATCCACAATTTTTGTAATTTGGCCAAAGGTGACGCACGGCAGACAGCAAGTTATCAAACCTGCATTATTGATAATTACGAATTAATCATTGAATCATGTAAGAAATCAATTTTAATTTTTTATTGAATTGTATCGTACTAATTATGTAGCAAAAAAAATGTACAACTTAGGAGCGAGAGATGATGTTTCTATTTCGTCGATGTCTCGGAGCTACATATATTATATTATATCGATCATATAAATAGATATAGATATAGATTTTACATGTCTTGGGGTCTTCTCCACAGCCACAGAATATTGTAAAGTGGCTAGAAAAATGGCCAATTCTTATTCTTTGACATTAAGCCAAATAGATATTAAATAATGCATTGTGAATGTGAAATTCAGGAAAAATAGCATGTCTGATAAAATTCTTACTTTCTTCCCTACCCGTTATTTTTTATTGATCAAACTATAAACTGGTTGTGTGTTTCAAGCTGTTTATTTTTTATTATCTTGTTAGAAAATTAGACTAAGGTTTCAAATCAATCGAACTATGACTATTTTTTTTATTAATGCAATCTGTTTTCAAAATATTACATGAGACATTTATATTGAAGCTAGAGAAATTAAATGATTGTTATGATTCTATTCCTCCATTCTCTTGTTCTCCAAAAGAGGGACAACGGCGAGTATGATTCCGAGTCATCATAGACTTCACACTCTTCCTTTGCTTGCTCTTGGCTTTTCCCCCAAATAACAGCATAAAAACCAATAACCGCTATGGCTGCTCCAAGCACACTGTACATAAACAAAACCATACTTACATAATTGTATTCCTTCTAAGATTAAAGTATTTTTAAGTTGCATTCACACACACACGCAAACAAAAGGTCCCCCTTTCATAATTGTAGTCCTTAGACTAAAGTATTTTTTAAATTGCATTCATTCACACGAAAACAAAATGCTCTCAATAATAAAATCATAAGTCCATAAGTGGACACACCTCCTATTTTTCTTATGATTGAGACATGAAAGAAACGTATACCTTTCAAGATAGATAGAGCCACCAAGAAAGGCAATTCCCATGATGACCACAAAGATGATTCCAATTGACTTAAACATTGCAACATAGAGAGGGCCCTTCTTGCTCATGACCCATATATGAACAATAATTCGAAGGGATACACCAAAAATTGCCTACATTCAGAAGCAGATCAAGTTAATCGAAATTCAGAGCAAGAAATAGAAGACCCATGCTGATATAGGAAATAGTATCACTATTTTATTCTTACTAGCAATGCAATAGCTATCAAATTCACATCAAATCCTAATCTCAAAGCTTTTGGATCCGTTACCGAAATCAGTCAAGGTGGGATAGTTAGAAAAAAGAAGTGGCAACCTTATTGTCTCCTGCATTAAAAACAAAAAAAAAAAAAGAAAAAAGAAGCAAGTGAAACAATGGAACAATTTTGAAACATAAAGAAATTACTTAATTGCTGGTAATTTTAATTAAAAAAAATCTCACCTTTGAAATCTTACATATGTTGGTAGCATCTATTATATCTTACTGTATATGTTCTCGTATAAGGCTCAGAGATACTCGAGACACAAAGCAACAAAGATCTTTATGGATTCCATCAGCCATCCTCTAACGTGAAAGAAACCGTGCAGAACCAATATATCCAACTAAAACATGGAAGAATGTGCAGAACCTATATATCAAAATGAATAAAGAAGAAGAAGAAAAATATAGCAGCAATACAAATAAATCAATGATATAAACAGTGTTTGAGGCATAAACTATACAGGAATGAGAACCGAATGAGGACCAATCCATATACAGAATCTACACATACTAATCTAAAAGCTAAAATTGTTTGAAGGGTGCAGTGAGGAAATTCCTTGCTCTTTAACTAAGGCAAAAATTTCACAGCATCATTCGACCTTGTTTTCAAACTGAAAGACTAATTTAAGCACTTACAAACACAAACCAAATTACACATCAATTTTTTTTGTGTTTTCTCTAGTAAAATTCCAATGATCTAAAACAATTTATCAACTTCATCTCACCCACTAAAAAAAGAATTCTTGAAGAAAGAATATGCAAAAGAAAGAATTCAAAACCTATAATTACCAATTATAATTGCAGGGAAGAAACCTGCAATTATGCCATTATGCAATTAGAAAATATCAATAAGTGTGTGAATAAATAGCCCATTAGTGCCTAAATGAAGAGTAGAAAGAAGATCTGAGCACTTAACAAAGAAACAATTTGTTTTTTGCGCTTGTTTTAAAAAATTGAAATTTATGGGTAAAAATGCTAAATCTAAAGTACCCGTGAATCTGTCTTAGTCTATTTTCTGCACTTGTTTTACAAAAATTGAAACTTTTGGGACAAAAATGTTGAATCTGAAGTATTCATGAAGATTGAAAGTTACAAAGTAAAAAAGAAAAGTAAAATATTAGACTACTCTTTTAAGCAACAGACAATGGAACCAAATCAAGGGAGTACCTTTTTAATCTTCTAAGACCTTTTTTGGTTTTCTTTGTTATCACCACCTACATACATCAAGAACCTCAAAGAAAAATTTCAAAGTTCACTCGGTCATTATAACATAAAAAAGGACATCCAACTACATAATAATAATAATAATAATAATAATAATAATAGCTTCTAAAACAGTCTCTACAAAACTCACATTTTTCAAAATCTTAAAATCACTTTTTTTAAAGTTTTTGACTAACAATAGTTATAAAGACTTTAAGCACAGACAATGGAACCAAGTCAAGGGGGTACCTTTTTAATCTTCTAAGATATTTTTTGGTTTTCTTTGTTATCACCACCTACATACACTAGGAACCTCAAAGAAAAATTTCGAAATTCACTCGGTCATTATAACATAAAAAAGGACATCCAACTACATAATAATAATAATAATAATAATAATAATAATAATAATAATAATAATAATAATAATTAAAGAAAATAAAAAAATAACACAAACTAAGAGAGAGAAGGAAAAAAACCTGCGCTTCTTCCTGGTGAACAAAAAAACCTAGGCTTCTTCCTATTGAACAATAGATTAAAATAATTAAAGAATATAAATGATATCAATATCAACCAATTGTTACAATGATTATCATCAAAATCTTGCATGTATCATTCATTAGACACCCAGCGTGGAATTTGTAGGATGCGCACTGATGCACATGAATTTTTAAGATTAAAAACTAAAACTTCATTTAGGCATTTCATCAAACACATAACTTACAACCCATATGGGGAAGATGACGAAAAAATTAGCCTGGGAAAATAAAAAAGGAACCAAAAACAGAGTTGAAAAATCAGTAAGAAAAAATAACTATTATTAAGAAGCAAACATGCATAACAACAAACAAAATTAGAACCTTGCAAATAGAAGCAAATATCAATGAAACAAATATGCATAATAGTAAAAAGGGAAAAAACTTTCCTGTTGGATGCTTCTTCATTGATAGCCCGGGAAAATTAAAAGGAACAAAAAGAGGAAAATGATGACAGATTATTGAAAAAGATAGAAGGAAGGGAAAAAAGTGGAAAAAAAAAACCTTTGCGAAAAACAGGAACGTTCCGGTAAGAGGAACTTGCGTGAATGATCCTAACACCGATTTTCATGTTGGGTCGAGACCAATTATAAGCGATTGAACGCGAAATACCACTGAGCCACAGACACCATGATCCAAATAAAAATCGCAAAAAACACAAAAAGATATTGTGAGGTGCAGAGCTTGCATGCAAATCCAGATAATTAAGAATTGAGGAAAATGCATAAAAACTCATAGACTTTCCCGTAAAAGTCTGAACAAATCAAAAATATGAGTTTTAGAAAAAAACACACGAGCATAAAAATACACAAAAATCAGACAAAAAACGGTGATGATCATGCTTTCTAGGCATTATAAATGAAGTAGTCGATAAAAGACATTGATTCGTGTCGGTGAAGTATGAATACTCACAATCTGCAGCTTGACGGTTTTCCCTTCCAGCTCCACGGTTCTGATTTTCTGAAAACAAAATAAAAATGAGTGTTAGGCCATAAATAGAAATAACAAAAGAGAAGAAAAATGATAATTACGAAATCAAATCCAATAGTACTTACGTAGCTGTCGACCTAGGAGTCATCCTGAAACGAAACGAAGAAACAAAGGAAGTGAACAAAAAGAGAGATTAGGAGAAGCAAATAAAGTGATGACTCACAGCGAATCTGAGAAGCAAGCAAGATTTTCCAACGGAAGAGTCGCCGATTAGGAGAAGCTTGATCAGATAATCGTTGAAACCAAACCAAACCAAACCCCAAATTAAACTCGAAGGCTAAATTTATAGTCTAAAGCCAAGCACAGAAAGGGAAACTCGGTTGAGTGCAGGAACGACGACGAGATAAAGCATGGCTACCCAACCCATCCTCAAAGCCAAACCAAAATCGTAAAAAAAAAATAAAAAAGAATGAAGATGAGAAGAGAAGCAAAAACAGAAAATGCTCAGACTTTGTGTAAAGAAGAGAAGAGATGAAGAGAGAGGAAACATCTCAACGTGGCAGAAAAAGGCAACACAGCAGGCATGTGGCACAAAACAAAGCAATAGGTGGCACAAAACCAAAGCAAAGCTGGAGGGCTATAAAATGACCAAAAAAACAAAAAATTGGACAACTGTCAAGCTCTCAGCCATGGGTATTTTGACCAAAAAACCAAAAAATTGGACAGTTGTCAAGTTCTCAGCCATGGGTATTTTAGTATATTCCACATACTTCAGTTTTAGTATATAGATATTGATGATCGATGTGGAATTTGGATAATGTTATCAAAATCAAAAGTGAAAATAAAGTGAAGGGAAAATGAGGATCCAGGATCATTTGCTTCACAATTAAAAAAAAAGTTATAACATATATCTCAATATAAAAATTTGTAACTGAAATTAAATTTAACTATTTTTAATATTATATATTCAATGATTTTGTATCCTGAAGTTGACTAACGTCAAGATAGACGTAGCCCGGATGGACTCTAGGATTTCATACGTCACATTATATTTTATGTTAGAACATGAGGGAGGACTTGCAAAGCAAGGGTTTGTTATCCATAAAGCCAAGGATCAAAACAACCATTGTAGATAATAGCTAAGGATAAGTCATAGCTTATAGATAATTGCTCTC